>NC_057805.1:171186450-171194433 GCF_018294505.1 Triticum aestivum | reverse complement strand
GGGATCCGCGCGGGGGAGGGAGAGAGAGGTGGGTGAGATCGCGGGGAGTGGGGGATCGATCCCGATCCAGGGAAACGGGGGAGGGAGTGGAGCGCGTGGGGGGGTTAGGGTTTCGGGGTAGTGGGGTTAGGTAGGTAGGGGGTGGCCGGCCCATTCGGGCGGCTGAGGCCAGCTGGGCCACTTGGCCCAGCGGGGGGGTGTGTCTTTTCCTTTTTTTTGATTGTCTTCTGTTTTTTTTTCTGTTTGTGTTTTCTTTTATTTATTTTCCTTTACTGTTTTATTTTATCTCTTTAATAGTTATAGTTTTATAATAAGTTAAAGCCCAGACCTAAATCGGAGTTGTAAAAAGTTTTTAGTGACTAAATAAACTAGTTTAATATTTGTTTATATTTAAAAACACCTATATAATTGTTTTTGCTACTGTTTTATTCATCTCATAGTATTTAAACATTTTATAAAGGTGTGGTTTCTCCACCATAATTATCTGTGCAATATTTGGTTCACTCCGAACATTTTTGTTTCAATGTTTGAAAACTTTTGTTGTTTGCCATATTTTGAATTGATTTTTGAATCAGTTTTGAACTAACGAAGGATTAGAAACAGTAACGGAGGTGACGTGGCATCATTAGCAGAGTTTTACTATAGCTTGATTATCCGGGCGTCACAATTCTCCTCCACTACAAGAAATCTCGTCCCGAGTTTTAACAGGGGAGTAAGGGGGGAAGGTTTGGTAACGAATCTAGCGGGTCTTCTCATCCTGGCTTGCTCTTCTCGAAGAGGCTGGTCCAATACATTGATGTCTTCATTCTGCTGTTTCAGGTCATCATGATAAAGTTGTCGTCCTTTCTTCGGGAACTCCATCGTACTTACGACAGAGTAAGGGGATATTCTGGAAGAACGGACTTCTGCAGGGTTTACTATCTGGTCAATATCATCGGGGAAAGTGGCGGAAAGTATCTCTCGAACTAAACCTTAAGAAAAGCCGAGAGCAAGTAAGAAAGTACCATGAGAAGTTTCAAACGGGTAGGCAATCGTTCGAAGCCTGAAACAAAGTGTGAAAGGGGTTCAAAGCAATCGGAATAAGTATTATGTCTGATGCCAGTATAGATCAGTAGGACGATGGTCCGTGAATTACATACGAGGCCACGCGCGATGAATAAATTTGGGAAAAGGGGGTGCACAGGAGAGTCAGGTTTCGATCCTGTGGAACTGTGGGTTATGGGCCCACCATGTGGGTTAAAAGTAGGAAGGGCGGTGACATCTTGCCCGATCATGATAGCAAGGCCTGTCAGAGGGTAGCCTGTCAGTTATATGTCAGCAACATCGTCGGTACCAAGGGCGAGGGACGAAGAGAACCATTTTCCTGCTCGTTGAAACGAGGCGGACCATTAGGCAAAGTTCTCGTCCATCGATGGTTACCGAAATGTCACCAACAATAATAACAGGGTCTTACTAACAGAGTTGTACACCGAGGTGTTTACATAAGCAGGAGAATATTACTGCTTAGATCATATAGATCACCAGAAAGGTTAAACCAAACAATGGAAAGGAAAATATGATTATTAGATTAAACAGAAGAATGGAAAGGAAAATGTGTTTAAACACATATTTCAAGGGTATATCCTTCCCAAGGACAAGCAGAGCATGATATCCATGACGTGATATAATGTAGAAAACTCTTTAGGTACGGGAGAGAAATTTCATGACATTACCCATACAACGGTGTGTGGATAATTGAGCAGGAAACAATTAGCTTTGGGCTTCAAATGTTCCTGTTTAAAATCAGAGTACCATAGACATGCTTCGAGATAGCATTGACATGGTCAACAGGTGAAGATCAGACTTTGGAAACAAAAAGGATCCATCAGGAACAACTTATAGAGTAAGTCTTACAATTTCCTCATGGAAGAATAGCTAACCTTGCTAAAAAGTAAAACTTATAACAATAGGTCCTCCCGCCAGGTGTGTTAGGCATGACATCACCTTACCGGGTCATAAATAGGCCAATGTTATAACTCTTGGAAATATGTCCCAACCATCATATCTGACCGAGATTCAGATCTGATTGATGTCAGGATAACTCAGACTCAGGATCCCTGAGAAGAAAAGGTGCAACACAAATTGTCGAAACGACATCGAAGATTCTCGGGAGATGAACTATGGAAGCGAGTTCCGAACAAGGGTTCATAATTAATTCAAGGAGAGGTGAGGAGGTGACTGCTTGACTCAGCGACAATCCATTGAGATTTCCAAAAGATTGATTTCCACCACTATGTGAACAAGGAGATAACATTAGCTAGAGGAAAACATACACAGTTAAACATTGGTTCGAAATATGGGCTAGGTAGCAAAATCAATGTTCGAATGATGATTCATTAAGCCATAGACATAGAATGAAACTATAGACCAATGACTTCAAAGCAATAGGGTTGCTAGAAGTTTAGAATTTACACATCACAGACCATTTGTTGGTATTCCTTTTAGAAACAACACGGAGACCAAGAAGAATGGTGATGGGGAGAAGTATCACTGTACCAAGATGTCATGCGAGGTGGTGAAATTCTTACGACATACTTGACATAAAAGATGGTAATACTCCAAGGTAAAGAAGAACAATTGCTGGATAGCAAGGAACTCAAGGTATAACACCAAACATGAACAAGCTTGTGTTGGTGGGAAGGCAATAAAGTGGTCGATGATAACAGAGATCATCGAGGGCAAGGATGGTATTTCTCATCATGAACTCAATCGATATCCTGGAAGAGCACATAAGGTTGATGATGATCACGACACATTTGTCGAGAGATTTCATGAAGATGTAAAATCAGCGACGACATCAAGTCAAAGGAATGATGAAGCAGACGGTTATTGGAACCATGGGTAGGACACACGCTTGAAATCAAGCTTGTTGTTCAAGGTGAAATGGTATGAGAGGAAGATCGGCGTAAGCTTAGCTCATCATCGAAAGTTTTGCTCCGGGGTTAAGGACCAGGTAGCACAGTTAAAATTTAGCACGCTAATGATATAGCCGATCAGGCTAGGAATGACTTAATGATTATTAAACTCGTAAGCAACGAAAATTACCTAGAGTTATTGAATCGGAGTGCGGACTTGATTCACTAATCGGTGTTCTTGGTTGACAAACAACCCAGAGCCCATGAAGTGACAAAGACAAGGTAAGGTAGTACTTCATCAAAGTTTATAAGATGTAGTGCAATGGTAAGATATCCCCGAGATACCAAGGGTAATACTCAAAGGTAGATCATAATAGAGGTTGGGCAGGCGTATTGACCTGCAAAAGACAAGTGATTTAACTTGTCCAAGAAATGGTATTTAAAGGAGAACATGGTCGGAACCACGATTGCAAAAGGCCAGATCCCAGATATAAGATGAACTTATACCAAGGGAATAATTAATTTAAGAGAAGCTTTTAATGATAAGATCTACATCGTGTCCATGGGCATGAACACAAAGTTCAAGGTCGACTCCCACTTCTCCAATGCATATCCTTTAATTTACTTCTCGCGTTCGATGAAGTTGTAGTGTTGAAATTTTATATGGCAAAATACCAGGAGAGTATGACTCGTGAAAACTTTCGAGTTCACACATATTAAGGAAGGCATAGGTTCAACCCATCAGGGCTTCTTAGAACATATACCACGAACTTCGGAGTAAATGATACAAGCTCGAAAGTAGAGTATGGTTCACAAGGCACAGGATACAATTTACCAAAGGCATCATGTATCCGAGGAAAAGCTCACCAGCTTATTTAATATGGAGGACATTGTCAGATAAAATCCGACAAAACGGTCTGGTGGTCCCCAAGGGATCTGATGTGAGCATCAGTACTCAACCAGAGGAAGAAAGAATGCCAGGAGATCAGACTATAGAAACAACTGACTAACTCAAAAGCTCAAATGCAAAGGAATTATGAATTCCAAGACAAGGGATCAGAAGCAATGCTCTGATTAGGGATGGATAAGTTGAATAGCCTTAGGGGTACAATCGATGACGATTTGATTGGTCGAGATCCAGCTCATGTTAAAGATGTCTGAGCCGGAAGGATGAATTCTAGGATCTGATTGAGGATTGCGAGCATTCGCAACATATTGAATCAATGGACTCAAAAATATAATGACAAAGGGTGCCAATAAGATTTTGAGGTTTATGGGATTAATCATAATGCTAGTAAGCAAGAATTTCAAGAGCAACAGGCTCCTGAAGATTTTCGGAAGATCGAATGATATTTTGAACACTTTTGTGAAATACTTGAATCAACTGGGGATGAGCGGATACTCGGTAAGTGCGAGGATTATCCGTAGGGGTATTCAGGTGACAAAGAACAGCAGGGTAGTAAGCTCAAGGGATTCTCGGAACAATAGAGAGAATTTCGGCGTATGTTGTAATAACAAGATCATCTGGGAAACATTGTATGAGTGGCGAGTATACGTGGTTATCCATAGGAGTTTATCGATGAAAGGGAATTGTAAAAGCGATGAACACAAGTTCTCGGGTTATCAGCGGAGAGTATCTTCAGGGTCTTCACGTGCAACAGACGATCATCAGTAATAAGGGGCTCTTCGGGTGAAAGTGATAACGAGATCCTAATGTTAGATTTAGTAAAATCATTTAACCCGAATAGAAGAGAGATCAGAGCCCCAGAGTATAGGCAAGGAGTAAAAGATCCTAATACCACCCAATGGCGACGTGGGCCCGTAAGACACACAGCCATGTTAGTAAAAGTTTTTGAAATGTCTAGACTCGACTTCGGCCAAGGAGTTGAAAAGGGGGATTCCTACAGGCAGTCGGCTCTGATACCAACTTGTGACGCCCCCAATTTGACCGTACACTAATCATGCACGCAAATGTGTACGATCAAGATCAGGGACTCACGGGAAGATATCACAACACAACTCTAAAACATAAATAAGTCATACAAGCATTATAATACAAGCCAGGGGCCTCGAGGGCTCGAATACAAGTGCTCGATCATAGACGAGTCAGCGGAAGCAACAATATCTGAGTACAGACATAAGTTAAACAGGTTTGCCTTAAGAAGGCTAGGACAAAAGTAGCAACGATCGAAAAGGCAAGGCCTCCTGCCTGGGACCTCCTAACTACTCCTAGAAGCCGAACTCCATGTAGAATCATCCTCGGGATCTCTAGCTCCTGGACTCCAGCATCTGGTTGCGACAATCAAGTATACAAAGGGGAAAGAGGGAGAAAAGCAACCGTGAGTACTCATCCAAAGTACTCGCAAGCAAGGAGCTACACTACATATGCATGGATATATGTGTAAAGGGGGCATATCAGTGGACTGAACTGCAGAATGCCATAATAAGGGGGGATAGCTATTTCTGTCGAAGACTACGCTTCTGGCAGCCTCCATCTTGCAGCATGTAGAAGAGAGTAGATTGAAGTCCTCCAAGTAGCATCGCATAGCATAATCCTACCCGGCGATCCCCTCCTCGCCGCCCTGTTAGAGAGCGATCACCGGGTTGTATCTGGCACTTGGAAGGGTGTATTTTATTCAGTATCCAGTTCTAGTTGTCATAAGGTCAAGGTACAACTCCGGGTCGTCCTTTTACCGAGGGACACGGCTATTCGAATAGATAAACTTCCCTGCATGGGTGCACCACATAACCCAACACGCTTGATCCCATTTGGCCGGACACACTTTTCTGGGTCATGCCCGGCCTCGTAAGATCAACGCGTCGCAGCCCTACCTAAGCACAACAGAGCGGTCAGCACGCCAGTCTAACCCTATGCGCGCAGGGGTCTGGGCCCATCGCCCTATGCACACCTGCACGTTGCGTACGCGGCCGGAAGCAGACCTAGCCTAGTGGCGTTCCAGTCCAATCCGGCGCGCGCCACTCAGTCGCTGACGTCACGAATGCTTCGGCTGATACCACGACGCCGGGATACCCATAACTACTCCCGCGTAGATGGTTAGTGCGTATAGACCGAATGGCCAGACTCAGATCAAATACCAAGATCTCGTTAAGCGTGTTATTTATCCGCGAACGCCGACCAGGGCCAGGCCCACCTCTCACCTAGGCGGTCTCAACCTGCCCTGTCGCTTCGCCATAAAGTAACAGTCGGGGGCCGTTAGGAACCCAGGCCCACCTCTACCGGTGTGGAGCCACCTGTGCTTTTAGCCCCCTCATTAGAATCACTTGCGGGTACTCGAGCCAACCCGACTTTAGTCACCACATGTGTCATGTATATAATGTATATAGTATATACCCGTGATCACCTCCCGAAGTGATCACGGCCCAGTAGTATAGCAGGGCAGACGGACAAGAGTGTAGGGCCACTGATGGAACACTAGCATCCTATACTAAGCAGTAGGATAGCAGGTAAGGGTAACAACTGTAGTAACAAAGACAGGCTATGCATCAGGATAGGATTGACGGAAAGCAGTAACATGCTACACTACTCTAATGCAAGCAGTATAGAGAAGAATAGGCGATATCTGGTGATCAAGGGGGGGGGGCTTGCCTGGTTGCTCTGGCAAGAAGGAGGGGTCGTCAACTCCGTAGTCGAACTGGGTAGCAGCAGCGTCGGTCTCGTAGTCTACCGGAGAAGGAGAGGGGGAAGAAACAGTAAATACGGAGCAAACAAAGCATCACAAAACATAAGGAGGCAAAACGCGGTGCTAGGTATGCCCTAACGCGGTAGTAAGCGATACCGGCGAAGGGGGGAAACATCCGGGAAAGTATCCCCGGTGTTTCGCGTTTTCGGACAGATGAACCGGAGGTGAAATGTTACAGGTTTGCTATGCTACGGATGTGTGGCGGCCGACGGGCTGCGTATCCGGATTCGTCTCGTCGTTCTGAGCAACTTTCATGTAGAAAGTATTTTCATCCGAGTTACGGATTATTTTATATTAATTTTTAAAGATTTAAATAATTTTTAGGATTTATTTAATTAATTTAATCAACATTATCCAGAATAGTAAAAGATGACGTCAGCATGACATCATGCTGACGTCAGCAGTCAACTGTGCAGTTGACTGGGTCAACTACGTGTGGGTCCCGCATGTCATACACTAGACTAACTAATCATGATTAATTAGTTTAATTAGTTGTTTAGTTTAATTAATATAAATTAATTAAGTTAATTAATTAATTATTTTTATTTTCATTTATTATTATATTTTTTTAATTCTTTTTTTTTGGGTGCAGGGGGGTGGACCCCAGCGGTCATTGACCCAGCCCAGCCACCCGTGCGCTGGGTTAACGGGCGCTGGAGCGTGCAGGCGCTAGCCCGAACGGGGCGAGCCCGTTATGGTGAAGTTGCGGGCGACGGTCGCCGGAGCGCGGCAGGGCCCCGGGCGGCGGTGGGCTCGGCGCGACTAGAGTGCGGCCGGGCGAGCGGGCACATGACCCAGGCGCGGCATGAGGGAGGAGATCGCGGCCCCGAGGCAGAAACGAGCGTGGGGCGCGTGACGGAGCCCGCGCTGGCGCGGCCAGGGAGCGTCGAGTGGCTCCAGGGGTGTGCGCGTGCGCAGTCTCGCGGTGAGCGCACGCTCGGTGCGAGCGTAGCCGTGGGCTGTTCCGGCGATGGCAAGGAGAGGGGGGAGAGAAGCAGAGGCCGGGGCCTCACCACGAGGTGTAGGGGACTGGCAGTGGCGGTCGAGGGGGATGATGGGGACGAATATCCAGCGAGGCGGTGAGGGGCTCCGACGGCGGGGTCCTTGGGCGATGGGCGACGTGGTCGGGAGTGACGCCTCCGGATCTGGGAAACGGGCGGTGAGGGTTGGTGGAGCCGGCGATGAGGTGGTGGAGCCGGTGACGGTTGGTGGAAACGGCGCGATCGAGGCGGAGGACGAAGACGGGCGGCGGGGTCCGGCGGTGAGGTGGCCTCGGCGATCCGTCGACGTCACGCCGTCGGGGAGGCGAGGTCCCGATCTAGAATGAGGGGGCGAAGGAGAGGGGCGATGACGTCCGGTGAGGACCGGCGGCGGCGCAGGTGCAAGGC
>NC_057805.1:171150864-171186015 GCF_018294505.1 Triticum aestivum | reverse complement strand
TAGGGTTTCGGGGTAGTGGGGTTACGTAGGTAGGGGGTGGGCCGGCCCATTCGGGCGGCTGAGGCCAACTGGGCCACTTGGCCCAGCGGGGGGGTGTCTTTTCCTTTTTTTTTGATTGTCTTCTGTTTTTTTTTCTGTTTGTGTTTTCTTTTATTTATTTTCCTTTACTGTTTTATTTTATCTCTTTAATAGTTATAGTTTTATAATAAGTTAAAGCCCACACCTAAATCGGAGTTGTGAAAAGTTTTTAGTGACTAAATAAACTAGTTTAATATTTGTTTATATTTAAAAACACCTATATAATTGTTTTTGCTACTGTTTTATTCATCTCATAGTATTTAAACATTTTATAAAGGTGTGGTTTCTCCACCATAATTATCTGTGCAATATTTGGTTCACTCCGAACATTTTTGTTTCAATGTTTGAAAACTTTTGTTGTTTGCCATTTTTGAATTGATTTTTGAATCGGTTTTGAACTAACGAAGGATTAGAAACAGTAACGGAGGTGACGTGGCATCATTAGCAGAGTTTTACTGTAGCTTGATTATCCGGGCGTCACAGCAGCAAGGGGCACCCCAAGTAGGAGGAATCCTACTTGGGTGCCTCCTCCAAGTCGGCCTCCCCCCTTCCATAAGTATTGGAGGGGGAAGGAAAGAGAGGGGGGAGGGAACCAAAGGGGGAGGCCGAATCCTCCCCTTTCCTTCTCCCTTCCCTCATTTCCTTCTCCTCCTATTTTGCCCTATAGGGGCCGCACCAGCCCCTTAGGGGCTGGTCTATCCCTCTCTTGGCCCATTAGGCCCATATAGTTACCGTGGGAGGGCTGGGAACCCCTTCTGGTGACCCGATATGTACCCGGTACCCCCGGAACATTTCCGGTGTCCGAATATCATCGTCCTATATATTAATCTTTACCTCACAGCCATTTCGAGACTCCTCGTCATGTCCGTCATCTTATCCGGGACTCCGAACAATATTCGGTCACTAAATCATATAACTCATATAATACAAAATCGTCATCGAACGTTAATCGTGCGGACCCTACGGCCAATAACCAACAACGGAACCTAGATGCTCATATTGGTTCCTACATATTCTACGAAGATCTTTATCGGTCGTACCGTAATGACAACATGTGTTATCCCCTTTGTCATCGGTATGTTACTTGCCCGAGATTCGATCGTTGGTATCTTCATACCTAGTTCAATCTCGGTACCAGCAAGTCTCTTTACTCATTCCGTAATACATCATCCCGCAACTAACTCATTAGTCACATTGCTTGCAAGGCTTCTTATGGTGTGTATAACCCAGAGGGCCCAGAGATACCTCTCCGATACTTGGAGTGACAAATCTTAATTTCGATCTATGCCAACCCAACAAACACCTTCGGAGATACCTGTAGAGCATCTTTACAATCACCCAGTTATGTTGTGACGTTTGATAGCACACAAGGCATTCCTCTGGTATCCGGGAGTTGCATAATCTCATAGTCAAAGGAATATGTATTTGACATGAAGAAAGCAATCGCAATAAAACTGAACGATCATTATGCTAAGCTAACGGATGGGTCTTGTCCATCACATCATTCTCCTAATGATGTGATCCCGTTCATCAAATGACAACACATGTCTATGGTTAGGAAACTTAACCATCTTTGATTAACGAGCTAGTCTAGTAGAGGCTTACTAGGGACACAGTGTTTTGTCTATGTATCCACACATGTATCAAGTTTCCGGTTAATACAATTCTAGCATGAATAATAAACATTTATCATGATATAAGGAAATATAAAATAACAATTTTATAATTGCCTCTAGGGCATATTTCCTTTAGGATTGACTCTCAACATCTGTCGTGTTTCTTCAGTATCTTCTTTCTCCAACCGCCAAAGCCACACTAGCGCCGGTTGGATCACCTGCTCCCGCCTCCCACGGCTGACTACATTATCGCTCATGCATCGCCGCCCCATTGCACCCTAAAACTCTGGCCAGCCATCCCTCTACCCCACACACCTCCTGTTATTTTCTGACGAAGTCTGCCCCACCCCACAGTTGAACCAGTCCACCCTTGTACTCCCCTTCGCCTGTGACTACACTGCCACATCTTCCCTAGCTCCTGTTGTTCCAGTCTGAGGCCTCGCTATTGTCCTCTGCCTTGGTTCGCTCGTCGCAGCGCCGCCCTCGGCGTTGTCAACACGGTCAACAACCGGACTCCGTTTTCTTGCACGATACTTCTTTTAGTCGGTAAAAATTCACCATATAATCTCCCGAAGGTTTTGACCACCGTATCACGCAACTATCCTCTGTTTTTGTTTCGAGCTATTTTTCTGACAGATCTAGATCACCATGACGTCTCCAAGTGCCCCCAAGGACAAGTTCTTCGAGAAGGTCATCAACCCCTACCTCGCGGAAGTGCCGCAACATCCTCAAACCATTGAGATGTGTGAGGGGTTGTTTCACATCCGCGATGTTGAGGGACCAAGGAGGACCGGAAGCGCGGAGACAAGGCTCGAAGCAATGGAGCAACAAGTTTTCAAGTGCCAGGAGATGGTGGAACATGGACTCGACGCCAATCACATAATGATCATGGAGTTCACCAACAACCACAAGCTGGATGCCAAGAACATTGGGGAGGCCATCTTCAAGCTTCATGAGAAAATTGAGCACCTCCAAGCCCAGATCTATGACCTGCAAAACCAAAACTATGAGTATGAATATAGATTCAAGAGGATGATTTTGGCTGCAGATTTGAGGATCCCGGAGACTTGATCGTCCTTTTACGATGGTGAGCCTATGCCTTGGAACATGGACAACAAGCCTACATCATCAACAACTCCATCATCACCACCCCCGAGGAAAGAGATATAATCACATGGGTATGGGCACTCCCCTTGGCAACTGTCAAGCTTGGGGGGGGGGGTGCCCCGGTATCGTATCACCATCGCACTCCTATCTTTACCATTTTTCCTAGTTCGATCCTTTTGGTAATATCTTGATCTAGTAGAATAAAGTTTTAGTATGATCTAGTCTTGAGTTTTGCTTTATGATCCTTCTTTGTAATCGAGTCCGTGAGCTATATATATAATAAAGATAAGTTTTGAGTTGAGGGTTTGGTTATCTTGCTATGATCTTGAGGGAATAACAGAAAGAATAAAAGAATTAAAGAGATCATATTGATCTTATGGAGAGTAGTGATTTCACATATAAAAGAGTATAATGAATAAAAGTTGTTGAGAGTTGACAAACATAGTTTTGGTCATCGTTGCAATTAATAGGAAGTAATAAAGAAAGAGAGGTTTTCACATATAAATATACTATCTTGGACATCTTTTATGATTGTGAGCACTCATTAAAATATGACATGCTAAAAAGTTGATGTTGGACAAGGAAGACAACGTAATGGGTTATGTTTTCTTATATCCGAAATAAAGTATATTGTCATGGATCGTCCAACATGTTGGGCTTGCCTTTCCCCCTCATGCTATCCAAATTCTTTGCACCAAGTAGAGATACTACTTGTGCTTCCAAATGTCCTTAAATCCAGTTTTGCCATGAGAGTCCACCATATCTACCTACGGATTGAGTAAGATCCTTCAAGTAAGTTGTCATCGTTGCATGCAATAAAAATTGCTCTCTAAATATGTTTGACTTATTAGTGCGGAGAAAATAAGCTTTATACAATCTTGTGATGTGGAGGCAATAAAAGCGACGGACTGCATAATAAAGGTCCATATCACAAGTGGCAATATAAAGTGACATTCTTTTGCATTAAGATTTCGTGCATCCAACCGTAAAAGCACATGACAACCTCTGCTTCCCTCTGTGAAGGGCCTATCTTTTACTTTTTTCTTATACCTTATGCAAGAGTCATGGTGATCTTCACTTTCCCTTTTTATATTTTATCCTTTGGCAATCACATTGTCTTGGAAAGATCCTGATATATATATCCAGTTGGATGTAAGTTAGCATGAACTATTATTGTTGACATTACCCTTGAGGTAAAAGGTTGGGAGGCAACACTATAAGCCCCTATCTTTCTCTTTGTCCGATTAAAACTCCATAACCATAAGTATCATGCGAGTGTTAGCAATTGTGAAAGACTAAATGATAGTTGAGTATGTGGACTTGCTGAAAAGCTCTTATATTGGCTCTTTCCTATGTTATGATAAATTGCAATTGCCTCAATGACCGAGACCATAGTTTGTTAGTTTTTAATGAAGTTTCTGATTCATACTTGACATTATGAATAGATTGTTACTTTAGCATAAGAAATCATATGACAATGTATGTTGCTGTTATAAGAATGATCATGATGCCCTCATGTCCGTATTTTATTTTATCGACACCTCTATCTCTAAACATGTGGACATATTTTTTGTTATCAGTTCCCGCTTGAGGACAAGCGAGGTCTAAGCTTGGGGGACTTGATACGTCCATTTTGCATCATGCTTTTATATCGATATTTATTACATTATGGGCTGTTATTACACATTATGTCACAATACTTATGCTTATTCTCTCTTATTTTACAAGGTTTACATGAAGAGGGAGAATGCCGGCAGCTGGAATTCTGGGCTGGAAAAGGAGCAAATATTAGAGACCTATTCTGCACAACTCCAAAAGTCTTGAAACTTCACGGAGGAACGTTTTGGAATATATAGAAAATACTGGCGAAAGAGTCAACTAGAGGGGGCGCACACCCTGGCCACGAGGGTGGGGGGCGCGCCCCCCTGTCTTGTGGGCCCCCTGGCAGGCCTCTGGTGCCCATCTTTTGCTATATGAAGTCTTTCGTCCTAGAAAAAAGAAGAAGGAAGCTTTCGGGACGAAACACCGCCGCCACGAGGCGGAACCAATCTAGGGCTCCGGCGGAGCTGTTCTGCCGGGGAAACATCCCTCCGGGAGGGGGAAGTCATCACCATCGATCCTCTCATCGGGAGGGGGTCAATCTCCATCAACATCTTCACCAGCACCATCTCCTCTCAAACCCTAGTTCATCTCTTGTATCCAATCTTTGTCTCAAAACCTCAGATTGGTACCTGTGGGTTGCTAGTAGTGTTGATTACTCCTTGTAGTTGATGCTAGTTGGTTTATTTGGAGGAAGATCATATGTTCAGATCCTTTATGCATATTAATACCCCTCTGATTATGAACATCAATATGATTTGTGAGTAGTTACGTTTGTTCCTGAGGACATGGGAGAAGTCTTGCTATAAGTAGTCACGTGAATTTGGTATTCGTTCAATATTTTGATGAGATGTATGTTGTCTTTCCTCAAGTGGTGTTATGTGAACGTTGACTACATGACACTTCGCCATTGTTTGGTCCTAGAGGAAGGCATTGGGAGGTAATAAGTAGATGATGGGTTGCTAGAGTGACAGAAGCTTAAACCCTAGTTTATGCGTTGCTTCGTAAGGGGCTGATTTGGATCCACATGTTTCATGCTATGGTTAGGTTTACCTTAATACTTCTTTTGTAGTTGCGGATGCTTGCAATAGGGGTTAATCGTAAGTGGGATGCTTGTACAAGGAAGGGAAGTACCCAAGCATCGGTCCACCCACATATCAAATTATCAAAGTAACAAACGTGAATCATATAAGCGTGATTAAAACTAGCTTGACGATAATTCCCATGTGTGCTCGGGAGCGTTTTCCTTTATATAAGAGTTTGTACAGGCTTGTCCTTTGCTACAAAAAGGATTGGGCCATCTTGCTGCACCTTTTTTACTTTTATTACTTGTTACCCGTTACAAATTACCTTATCACAAAACTATCTGTTACCGATAATTTCAGTGCTTGTAGAGAATACTTTACTTAAAACCGCTTGTCATTTCCTTCTGCTCCTCGTTGGGTTTGACACTAATACTTATTAAAAGGACTACGATAGATCCCCTATACTTGTGGGTCATCAAGACTCTTTTCTGGCGCTGTTGCCGGGGAGTGAAGTGCCTTTGGTAGGTGGAATTTGGTAACGAAAAATTTATATAGTGTGCTGAAATTTACTGTCACTTGTTACTATGGAAAGTAATCCTTTGAGGGGCTTGTTCGGGGTATCTTCACCCCGAACAGTAGAGCAAAGAGTTGCTCCTCAACCTACTGAACCTACTGAAAATGTTTACTTTGAAATTCCTTCGGGTATGATAGAGAAACTGCTAGCTAATCCCTTTACAGGAGATGGAACATTGCATCCCGATTTGCACCTAATCTATGTGGATGTATTTTGTGGATTATTTAAGCTTGCAGGTATGCCCGAGGATGTTACCAAGAAGAAACTCTTCCCTTTATCTTTGAAGGGAAAGGCACTGACATGGTTTAGGCTATGTGATGATATGGGATCATGGAACTACAACCGATTGAAATTGGAATTTCATCAGAAATTTTATACTATGCATCTGGTTCATCGTGATCATAATTATATATATAATTTTTGGCCTCGCGAAGGAGAAAGCATCGCTCAAGGTTGGGGGAGGCTTAAGTCAATGTTATATTCATGCCCCAATCATGATCTCTAAAGAGAAATTATTATTCAAGAAATTTATGCTCGGCTTTCTCTCAATAATCGCTCCATGCTCGATACTTCTTGTACTGGTTCTTTTATGATGAAGACCATTGAATTCAAATGGGATTTATTGGAAAGAATTAAACGCAACTCTGAAGATTGGGACCTCCACGAAGGTAAGGAGTCAGGCATAACACCTAAGTTTGATTGTGTTAATTCTTTTATGGATACCGATGTTTTCCGTGAATTTAGCACTAAATATGGACTTGACTCTGAGATAGTAGCTTCTTTCTGTGAATCCTTTGCTACTCATGTTGATCTCCCTAAGAAGAAGTGGTTTAAATATCATCCTCCCATTGAAGTAAAAGTAGTTGAACCTATTAAAGTTGAAGAAAATACTATCACTTATAATGTTGATCCTATTGTTCCTACCACTTATATTGGGAAACCACCTTTCCCAGTTAGAATAAAGGATCATGCTAAAGCTTAAACTGTGGTTCGCAAGAGTAATACTAGAACACCTACACCCCCTGAGAAAATTAAGTTGAACCTAGTATTGCTATGGTTAATGATCTCTTGGCCGATAATATTGATGGGCATGTTATTTACTTCTATGATGAAGCTGCTAGAATTGCTAGACCCGATACTAAGGGTAAACATAGACCTGTTGTTGGCATGCCTGTTGTTTCTGTTAAAATAGGAGATCATTGCTATCATGGCTTATGTGATATGGGTGCTAGTGCAAGTGCAATACCTCATTCCTTATACAAAGAAATTATGCATGATATTGCACCTGCTGGGATAGAAGAGATTGATGTTACAATTAAGCTTGCCAATAGAGATACTATTTCACCAGTTGGGATTGTTAGAGATGTTGAAGTCTTGTGTGGGAAAGTTAAATATCCTACTGATTTTCTTGTTCTTGGCTCCCCACAAGATGACTTTTGACCCATTATATTTGGTAGGCCCTTCTTGAATACTGTTAATGCTAAGATAGATTGCGAAAAGGATATTGTTATTGTTGGTTTAGGGGATATGTCTCATGAGTTTAATTTTGCTAAATTTCGTAGACAACCCCATGATAAAGAATTGCCTAGTAAAGATGAAATTATTGTTCTTGCTTCTATTGTCGTGCCTCCTAATGATCCTTTAGAGCAATATTTGCTAGACCATCAAAATGATATGTTTATGAATGAAAGAAGGGAAATAGATGAAGTATTCTTCAAACAAGGACCTATCTTGAAACACAGCTTGCCTGTTGAAATTCTAGGGGATCCTCCTCCACCCAAGGGTGATCCCATGTTTGAGCTTAAACCATTACTTGATACTCTTAAATATGCTTATCTTGATGGAAAGAAGATATATCATGTTATTATTAGTGCTAACCTTTCAGACCAAGAAAAAGAGAAAATTTTGAAAACTCTGAAGAAGCACTGTGCTGCTATTGGATATACTCTTGATGATCTTAAGGGCATTAGTCCCATTCTATGCCAGCATAAAATAAAATTGGAGAAGATGCTAAACCGGTTGTGGATCACCAACGAAGGTTAAATACTAAGATGAAAGAAGTGGTAAGAAAAGAAATACTAAAGCTTCTGGAGGCAGGTATAATTTATCCCGTTGCTGATAGTCAGTGCGTAAGTCCTGTCCATTGTGTCCTATGAAGGGAGGCATTACTGTTGTTCCTAATGATAAAGATGAATTGATCCCACCAAGAATCGTTATAGGTTATAGAATGGTAATTGATTTCCGCAAACTAAATAAATCTACTAAAAAGGATCATTACCCTTTACCTTTTATTGATTAAATGCTAGAAAGATTGTCCAAACATACACATTTTTTCTTTCTAGATGGTTATTCTGCTTTCTCTCAAATACCTGTGTCAAAAGAGGATCAATAAAAGACCACTTTTACTTTCCCTTTCGATACCTTTGCTTATAGATGTATGCATTTTGGTTTAGGAAATGCACCTGCTACCTTTCAAAGCTGTATGACTGCTATATTCTCTGACTTTTGTGAAAAGATTGTTGAGGTTTTCATGGATGATTTCTCCATATATGGAACTTCTTTTGATGATTGCTTAAGCAACATTGATCGAGTTTTGCAAAGATGTGAAGAAACTAATCTTGTCTTGAATTGCGAGAAGTGCCACTTTATGGTTAATGAAGGTATTGTCCTAGGGCATAAAATTTCTGACAGAGGTATTGAAGTTGATAGAGCTAAAGTTGATGCTATTGAAAAGATGCCGTGTCCTAAGGACATCAAAGGTATAAGAAGTTTCCTTGGTCATGCCGGTTTTTATAGGAGGTTCATTAAAGACTTCTCAAAAATTTCTAGGCCTCTGACTAATCTCTAACAAAAAGATGTTCCTTTTGTCTTTGATGATGATTGTGTAAAAGCATTTGAAATACTTAAGAAAGCTTTGATTTCTGCACCTATTGTTCAGCCTCCTAATTGGAATTTGCCCTTTGAAATTATGTGTGATGCTAGTGATTATGCTGTAGGTGTTGTTCTAGGACAAAGAGTTGATAAGAAATTAAATATTATCCAATATGCTAGTAAAACTCTAGACAGTGCCCAGAGAAATTATGTTACTACTGAAAAAGAATTTTTAGCAGTTGTATTTTCTTGTGATAATTTCAGACGTTATATTGTTGATTCTAGAGTAATTGTTCACACTGATCATGCTGCTATTAAATACCTTATGGAAAACAAAGATGCTAAACCTAGACTTATTAGATGGGTTCTCTTACTATAAGAATTTGATTTGCATATTATTGATAGAAAGGGAGCTGAGAACCCCGTTGCAGACAACTTGTCTAGGTTAGAAAATGTTATTGATGACCCACTACCTATTGATGATAGCTTTCCTTATGAACAATTAGCTGTCATAAATGCTTCTCGTACTGCTCCATGGTATGTTGATTATGCTAATTACATTGTTGCTAAATTTATACCACCTAGTTTCACATACCAGCAAAAGAAAAAGTTTTTTTATGATTTAAGACATTACTTCTGGGATGACCCACACCTTTATAAAGTAGTAGATGGTTTTATTAGACGTCGTGTACCTGAGCATGAACAGGAATAGATCCTACGCAAGTGTCACTCCGAGGCTTATGTAGGACACCACGCTAGAGATAAAACTGCACATAAGGTATTGCAATCCGGTTTTTATTGGCCTACTCTCTTCAAAGATGCCCGTAAGTTTGTCTTGTCTTGTGATGAATGTCAAAGAATTGGTAATATTAGTAGACGTCAAGAAATTCCTATGAACTATTCACTTGTTATTGAACCATTTGACGTTCGGGGCTTTGATTATATGGGACCTTTTCCTTCCTCTAACGGGTATACACATATTTTGGTTGCTGTTGATTACGTTACTAAGTGGGTAGAAGCTATTCCAATTAGTAGTGCTGATCATAACACCTCTATTAAGATGCTTAAAGAAGTTATTTTTCCTAGGTTTGGAGTCCCTAGATATTTAATGACTGATGGTGGTTCACATTTTATTCATGGTGCTTTTCGTAAAATGCTTGCTAAGTATAATGTTAATCATAGAATTGCATCTCCAGATCACCCGCAGTCTAGTGGTCAAGTAGAACTTAGTAATAGAGAGCTCAAATTAATTTTGCAAAAGACTGTTAATAGATCTAGAAAGAATTGGTCCAAGAAACTTGATGATGCATTATGGGCCTATAGAACTGCATATAAAAATCCTATGGGTACGTCTCCGTATAAAATGGTTTATGGAAAAGCATGTCACTTACCTCTCGAACTAGAACATAAGGCATATTGGGCCATTAAAGAGCTCAACTATGATTCCAAACTTGCTGGTGAGAAGAGGCTATTTGACATTAGCTCAATTGATGAGTGGAGAACCCAAGCCTATGAGAATACCAAACTGTTGAAACAAAAAGTTAAAAGATGGCATGACAAAAGGATACAAAAGCATGAGTTTAATGTAGGTGATTATGTTTTGCTATACAACTCTCGTTTAAGATTTTTTGTAGGAAAACTCCTCTCTAAAAGGGAAGGTCCTTACGTTATCGAGGAGGTCTATCGCTCTGGTACCATAAAAATCAACAACTTTGAAGGCACAAATCCGAAGGTGGTGAACGGTCAAAGAATCAAACATTATATCTCAGGTAACCCAATAAATGTTGAAACTAATGTTATTGAAACCATGACCCCGGAGGAATATATAAGGGACACTTTCTAGAACGTTTCAGACTCCGAAAAGGAATAGGTATGTGGTACGGTAAGTAAACCGACTCCAAAGCTGTTCTAATAGCAAATTTTCTCCGTTTTGGAATATTAAAGAAAATAGGAAAATAAGAAGTAGTCCGAAGAGGACACGAGGCATACACGAGGGTGGAGGGCGCGCCCTACCCCCTGGGCGCGCCCCCTACCTCGTGGGAACCTCGTGTGCTCTCTGGAATCTGTTTTCTTGCACAATACTTCCTTTAGTCGGTAAAAATTCACTATATAACCTCCCGAAGGTTTTGACCACCATATCACGCAAACATCCTCTGTTTTTGTTTCGAGCTGTTTTGCTGACAGATCTAGATCACCATAACGTCTCCAAGTGCCCCCAAGGACAAGTTCTTCGAGAAGGTCATCAACCCCTACCTCGCGGAAGTGTTGCAACATCCTCAAACCATTGAGATGCGTGAGGGTTGTTGCACATCCATGATGTTAAGGGACCAAGAAGGACCGGAAGCGCGGTGACAAGGCTCGAAGCAATGGAGCAACAAGTTTTCAAGTGCCAGGAGATGGTGGAACGTGGACTCGACGCCAATCACATAATGATCATGGAGTTCACCAACAACCACAAGCTGGATGCCAAGAACATTGGGGAGGCCATCTTCAAGCTTCAAGAGAAAATTGAGCGCCTCCAAGCCAAGATCTATGACCTGCAAAACCAAAACTGTGAGTATGAATATAGATTCAAGAGGATGAGTTTGGCTGCAGATTTGAGGATCCCGGAGACTCGATCATCCTTTTACGATGGTGAGCCTATGCCTTGGAAGATGGACGACAAGCCTACATCATCAACAACTCCATCATCACCACCCCCGAGGAAAGAGATATAATCACATGGGTATGGGCACTCCCCTTGGCAACTGTCAAGCTTGGGGGAGGTGCCCTGGTATCGTATCACCATCGCACTCCTATCTTTACCATTTTTCCTAGTTCGATCCTTTTGGTAATATCTTGATCTAGTAGAATAAAGTCTTAGTATGATCTATTCTTGAGTTTTGCTTTATGATCCTTCTTTGTAATCGAGTGCGTGAGCTATATATATATATATATATATATATATATATATATATATATATATATATATAAAATAATGATAGTTTTGAGTCGAGGGTTTGGTGATCTTGCTATAATATTGAGGGAATAAAAGAAAGAAAAAAAGAATTAAAGAGATCATATTGATCATATGGAGAGTAGTGATTTCACATATAAAAGAGTATGATGAATAAAAGTTGGTGAGAGTTGACAAACATAGTTTTGGTCATCATTGCAATTAATAGGAAGTAATAAAGAAAGAGAGGTTTTCACATATAAATATACTATCTTGGACATCTTTTATGATTGTGAGCACTCATTATAATATGACATGCTAAAAAGTTGATGTTGGACAAGGAAGACAACTTAATGGGTTATGTTTTCTTATATCCGAAGTAAAGTATATTGTCATGGATCATCCAACATGTTGGGCTTGCCTTTCCCCCTCATTCTAGCCAAATTCTTTGCACCAAGTAGAGATACTACTTGTGCTTCCAAATGTCCTTAAACACGGTTTTGCCATGAGAGTCCACCATATCTACCTACGGATTGAGTAAGATCCTTCAAGTAAGTTGTCATTGTTGCATGCAATAAAAATTGCTCTCTAAATTTGTATGATTTATTAGTGTGGAGAAAATAAGCTTTATACGATCTTGCGATGTGGAAGCAATAAAAGCGACGGACTGCATAATAAAGGTCCATATCACAAGTGGTAATATAAAGTGACGTTCTTTCGCATTAAGATTTTGTGCATCCAACCATAAAAGCACATGACAACCTCTGCTTCCCTCTGCGAAGGGCCTATCTTTTACTTTTGTCTTATACCTTATGCAAGAGTCATGGTGATCTTCACTTTCCCTTTTTATATTTTATCCTTTGGCAAGCACATTGTGTTGGAAAGATCCTGATATATATATATATATATATATATATATATATATATATATATATATCCAGTTGGATGTAAGTTAGCATGATCTATTATTGTTGACATTACCCTTGAGGTAAAAGGTTGGGAGGAAACACTATAAGCCCCTATCTTTCTCTGTGTCTGACTAAAACTCCATAACCATAAGTATTGCATGAGTGTTAGCAATTGTGAAAGACTAAATGATAGTTGAGTATGTGGACTTGCTGAAAAGCTCTTATATTGACTCTTTCCTATGTTATGATAAATTGCAATTGCCTCAATGACCGAGATCATGGTTTGTTAGTTTTCAATGAAGTTTCTGATTCATACTTGACATTGTGAATAGATTGTTACTTTAGCATAAGAAATCATATGACAATATATGTTGATGTTATAAGAATGATCATGATGCCCTCATGTCCGTATTTTATTTTATCGACACCTCTATCTCTAAACATGTGGACATATTTTTCGTTATCGGTTTCCGCTTGAGGACAAGCGCGGTCTAAGCTTGGGGGAGTTGATATGTCCATTTTGCATCATGCTTAGATATCGATATTTATTACATTATGGGCTGTTATTACACATTATGTCACAATACTTATGCCTATTCTCCTCTTATTTTAACAGGTTTACATGAAGAGGGAGAATGCCGGCAGCTGGAATTCTGGGCTGGAAAAAGAGCTAATATTAGAGACCTATTCTACACAACTCCAAAAGTCCTGAAACTTCATGGAGGCACGTTTTGGAATATATAAAAAATACTGGCGAAAGAATCAACTAGAGAGGGCCCGCACCCTGGCCACAAGGGTGGGGGCGCGCCCTACCCCCTGGGCGCGCCCCTGTCTCGTGGGCCCCCTGGCAGGCCTCCGGTGCCTATCTTCTGCTATATGAAGTCTTTCGTGCTAGAAAAAAGAAGAAGGAAGCTTTCGGGACGAAACACCGCCGCCACGAGGTGGAACCTTGGCGGAACCAATCTAGGGCTCCGGCGGAGCTGTTCTATCGGGGAAACATCCCTCCGGGAGGGGGAAATCATCACCATCGATCCTCTCAGCGGGAGGGGGTCAATCTCCATCAACATCTTCACCAGCACCATCTCCTCTCAAACCCTAGTTCATCTCTTGTATCCAATCTTTGTCTTAAAACCATAGATTGGTACCTGTGGGTTGCTAGTAGTGTTGATTACTCCATGTAGTTGATGCTAGTTGGTTTATTTGGTGGAAGATCATATGTTCAGATCCTTTATGCATATTAATACCCCTCTGATTATGAACATGAATATGATTTGTGAGTAGTTATGTTTGTTCCAGAGGACATGGGAGAAGTCTTGATATAAGTAGTCATGTGAATTTGGTATTTGTTCGATATTTTGATGAGATGTATGTTGTCCTTCCTCTAGTGGTGTTATGTGAACGTCGACTACATGACACTTCACCATTGTTTGGCCCTAGAGGAAGGCATTGGGAAGTAATAAGTAGATGATGGGTTGCTAGAGTGACAGAAGCTTAAACCCTAGTTTATGCGTTGCTTCGTAAGGGGCTGATTTGGATCCACATGTTTCATGCTATGGTTAGGTTTACCTTAATACTTCTTTTGTAGTTACGGATGCTTGCAATAGGGGTTAATCATAAGTGGGATGCTTGTCCAAGGAAGGGCAGTACCCAAGCACCGGTCCACCCACATATCAAATTATCAAAGTAACGAAAGTGAATCATATGAGCGCGATGAGAACTAGCTTGACGATAATTCATATGTGTCCTCGGGAGCGTTTTCCTTTATATAAGAGTTTTTCCAGGCTTGTCCTTTGCTACAAAAAGGATTGGGCCATCTTGCTGCACCTTATTTACTTTTATTACTTGTTACCCGTTACAAATTACCTTATCACAAAACTATCTGTTACCGTTAATTTCAGGCTTGCAGAGAATACTTTACTGAGAACCGCTTGTCATTTCCTTCTGCTCCTTGTTGGGTTCGACACTCTTACTTATCGAAAGGACTATGATAGATCCCCTATACTTGTGGGTCATCAGCTGTACATGGATAGGATGACAGTAGGGACCCACCAGGGTCATGGCAGTACGCAAGCAAGTGTCTCCTTATTACAAGGGAAAAAGGCTTCCTGCTGATGGTTTCCAGACATTTGGGTCCCACACAATTGTTAACGTAGTCACTAAACAAGAGAGTCGCACAAGGAGTTGCTGGCACTGGGGACGCAGTAGCTCGCACAGTAGTTTTTCTGTTTTTGAGACGCAACAGGGTATCAACTGGCCTATGCAGGGGCTATGGACAGTCTAGCCCAGTCTTTTATTTCATAGGTTTACCACATGAGAACCCCAGTTGTTTTTTATGGCTAGCCCAGCTTTTTTGTAGAATATCCAACGAAGTCCTACTTGCGTTTCTCCGTCCTGGCAGGCTGTAGGTTTACCACATGACAACCCCAGTTGTTGTTGTTTTGGCTAGCCCAGCTTTTTTGTAGAATATCCAACGAAGTCCTACTTGCGTTTCTCCGTCCTGGCTGGCTGGAAATCTTTTAAGACGAGGAGCGATGCATTCGGCTAGCCGAGAAAATGGGATATAAGTAATAAGAAACGGGTTGTAAATTCATAGAAATACGGGAAACAGGCAACTAGTTTCAAATTACTTTTTTGGATTTTGATAATTTAAATTTCATTGATTTTTTGCGGGGAATTTAATTAATATATGTTTAATTTACAAATTAATTTGGACCTGACTAGAAATTTCGAGATTAAAAACAATTCGGACCCCGCCGAAATATGAAAGTTTCGTTCAAATTTTTAAACATGGCGAGAATATGGGTTGTAATGCTAACACAAATAATATGTGTTGCAATAAATTCATTAAGAATTAGCAAATGGGTTGTAAATTTTAGAAAATAATAGAAAATGGGATGTTTGTTGTTTGCGACTAATTTGAAGGATGACTTGTTGGCCCACTAGGTTGAAATGTACGCAAGGCTTTGTCAACTTAGTCGATAAACGATTCTAGCAACATTGACCATTGGATGTTAATCCAACAGCCGTGCTGCTTCTTCAATCTCTGATCTTCTTGCTCCAACCGCCCAAACCAACACCGGCGGGATCGCCTGCTGCCGCCTCCGATGGTCAGATATGCTCCCGCATAGGCCTCTCCTCCCCATCCTACTCCCATCGCTGGACAGGCCATCCCTCTGCTCACCCACACCTCATGTTATTCTTCGATGAAGGCATCCTCACACTGCAGCCGAACCAGTAAACCCTCGTACTCCCCTCGCATGGCCAACCACTACCAAGTCTTCCCCAGCTCCGGTTCGTTCCCTTCCTAGGCCTCACCGTCGTCCACCGAGTAGGTGATGTTGGCGTCGCATGGTCAATGTGGTCAACAAATGACAAACATCAGAAGAGGGATGTACGTGGAGAGGCTGGCAGTAGGGACCCACATGTTCCTTGGCCGCACATTAGCAAGTGCCTCCTTATGACGCAAAAAATGATTGCTCCCCCTGACAGGTTGGACCCACCAACTACATCTTCGCACGCAAGGAAGTGCCTCCGTATTATGCAAAAAATGAAGTTTCCTTCCCCTGACAGCTGGGATCCACTAGCAACATCTTCGAACGCAACGAAGTGCCTCCTTATTACACATGAAGAAAATGATTCCTCCCCTGCTAGCTGGGACCCACTAGATTTGGAGGCTGACTTGTGGGCCTACAAAGTTGATGCATACGCAGGGTTTTGTCAACTTATTCAACAAACTATTCTAGTAGCAGTGGCTGTTGGATGTTAATCCAACTTCTATGTTGCTTCTCAATCTCCGGTATTCTTGCTCCAGCCGCCCAAACAAACGCCAAACGTACCACCTGCTCCTACCTCCCATGGCCGGTTGTGCTGTCATGCAGGCCTCACCACCCCCCTACTCCCACCGTTGGCCAGGCCTTCCCTCTACTCACCCACACCCCCTGTTATTCTCTGGCGACGGTCGCCTCACACCGCAGCTGAACCAGTCAACCCTCATACTGCCCTCCACGTGGGCATCCAACGCCACGTCTTCCCCGGCTCTGCGTTGTTCCCTTTCTAGGCTTTGCCATTGTTCACCGCCTTGGTGCTCTCGGCGTGGCGTGGTCAACGAAAAACAGCCATCGGAAAACGATTGTACGTGGTGAGGCTGACAGATGTACCCACCGGCTACATCTTCGCAGGCAAGGAAGTGCCTCCTTAATACGTGCAAAAAAATGATTCCTCCCCCTGACAGCTGGGACCCAGTAGCTATATCTTTGCATGCAAGGAAGTGCCTCCTTATCCACCCTGACAGCTGGGACCCACCCGGTTGAAGCGTACGTAGCATTGTGTGTCATCACGGACGTGTATGTACATTCTAGTCGATCAGTCTCTCTGCAAGGATGAACCATGGTCGAGTAAGTAGCGGCACGTGTCCTAGTAGAGCCCCCGACGTAGCAGTTCAGGCAGTCCCCCTAAATCGTGTACATGTACATATAGCCACACGACAAAAAATAGGGCCATGTACCTACATATGGGCGGGGTCTCGAACACATACTTGCGCATACGTTTGGCCAGGGCTCATGTACATGGAGAGGCAATAGACGATAGCAACGGTGTCCTGTTTATCGGTAGGCAACCGGCTGGGCCGAACGAAGAAACAACGTCATGTTCATCGGGAGCCAAGCTACTAGGTCAAAATGTGTCATGCTCATCAGGAGCCAACCAGCCTAGACGGAACAGCTGAAATAGGGTCCAGCGTACTGCAAAATAGAGGAAACGTACTTTTGTTCGACCGCCTATGGTTGAAATGGGGTCCTATTGATCGGGAGGGATGTGGCATACCGCAAAACGGAGAAAATGAACTTCTCGCCAACTGCCTATGGTAGAAACAGGGTCATGTTCATTGGGAGGGGTGTGGCATACTGCAAAATGGAGGAAACGGACTTCTCGCCAACCGCCTATGATAGAAGCGGGGTCCTGTTAGTCGGGAGGGGTGTGGCATACCGCAAAATGGGACTCCACCAACTATTGTTCATCCATGTCGACTACCTCCAGCCTCCACCGACAACTATTCATCCAGCCTCCACAAGGTCCTGTTCATCCACCCCCAATCGGCTGGGATGTGGCGGCCTCCTCGGGGTCCTATCCACCCCCAACCGTCTGGGGTGCGCCGTATGAGCGGACGGGAGCAATGGGAACTGTTCATCCAAAGCCAACCAAAGGGCTCAATCGATGCGTCTCAACTCGTGTCTACGTGTATCGCATGCATGGCAACAACAGGCATTGTTCATCGGGAGGCAACCCAACACCGGACGGCTACGTCTCACACGGGGGCTCGATCGGCTTCAATCGGCACCGAGAAAGACCGATCGATCAGGTTCAGTTAGCAGTTCGAAGGAATCGCTCTGGTTTAGCTAGCAGTGAAGGGATCGATCCCTCAGGTTCAGTATGTAGTGTGGGGGCGAGATCGATCGCTCGGGTTCAGTAAGCAAAGGACACACTCAGGTTCAGTTAGCCAACATGGCTTGCACACACGTGCGCCTACTAGAGAAACGCACAAATGACTACATCACTCGGACCCGACCACCCCACCGTATACTGGGAAGTGACCGAAAATTTCCACAGCCTCACTTCTACCATGATTTTTTACGTCACGGACTCCCAAAGAATTTCATGCAGGTTCATCTCCAGCCCGCCCAGGATGAAAATCCCATTTTCTGTCTAAGAAGTATGAGCCCACCACATCTATGATTATATGTGTTTTTGTCACAATTATGATCACAGAAGTGTCATATCCATGAAACAAAAATACTTCGTTCAAGCCATAATGTCACGGATCTGTCTTTCTTTTTCTAGTGTTGTTTTTTCTCCTTGGTGTGATATATACAAATCTTGATTATATTGATGTAAAAAGATATTCAGATTAGTAATAAGGAGGTGATTTTGCCGCACAGTAGGCGGGGGAGGTTGGCATGTCAGTTTGCTAACATGTGGTCCCATGTAGCGCTGTTGTAGCAAGCCAATGTGTGTCCCACATGAGGCAGAAGAATGGTAGAAGCAACACATGATTTTCTTGAAGAAGATGGGGGAGAAGCGAATTCAGCGGTGAGTGAAATGATGGTTGCTTCGTCCATCAAACTTATACTACGGGAAAGGTGTGGCTTTGTGATTTGATGCCTCATTGCTCATTACTACTGTGGAGCTACAACCTGGGTGCGTCCCCCTGCTGTTCTGCACTATTATTTGGTGCATGGTACGTGGACCCGGATGCTAGATGTCCCACATGTCAGCCAAAGGAAGTAGAACATTTATGAAAGTGAGCGTCTCCACTCTTCCGATGGAGGAGTACAAGATGATGGAAATATGCCCTAGGGGCAATAATAAAATGGTTATTATTATATTTCCTAAAGCATGATAAAGGTTTATTATTCATGCTAGAATTGTATTGACCGGAAACTTAAATACATGCGTGGACACATAAACGAATATCGTGTCCCTAGTGAGCCTCTACTAGACTAGCTCGTTGATCAAAGATGGTTAAGGTTTCCTAACCATAGACATGTGTTGTCATTTGATAACAGGATCACATCATTAGGAGAATGATGTCATGGACAAGACGCATCTGTTAGCTTAGCATAATGATCATTCAATTTTATTGATATTGCTTTCTTCATGTCAAATACACATTCCTTCAACTATGAGATTATGCAACCCCCGGATACCGGAGGAATACCTTATGTGCTATCAAATGTCACAACATAACTGGGTGATTATAAATATGCTCTATAGGTATCTCCGAAGGTGTTTCTTGAGTTGGCATAGATCAAGATTAGGATTTTTCACTCCGAGTATCGTAGAGGTATCTCTGGGGCCTCTCGGTAATACACATCATAAGCTTGCAAGCAAACGACTAAGGAGTTAGTCACGAGGTGATGTATTACGGAATGAGTAAAGAGACTTGCTGGTAACAAGATTGAACTAGGTATGAAGATACTGATGATCGAATCTCTGGCAAGTATCATACCGATGGACAAAGGAAATTATGTATGTTGTCATAACGGTTCAGCCGGTAAAGATCTTAGTAGAATATGTAGGAGCCAATATGGGCATCTAGGTTCCGCTATTGGTTATTGACCGGAGAGGTGTCTCGGTCATGTCTACAAAGTTCTCGAACACGTAGGGTCCACACGCTTAACGTTCAATGATGATATAGTATTATATGAGTTATGTGAGTTGTTGACCGAATGTTGTTCGGAGTCCCAAATGAGATCACGGACATGACGAGGAGTCTCGAAATGGTCGAGACATAAAGATTGATATAAAGGACAATGGAAGTGTTTCGGAGGTTACCTGGTACTTATCGGGTCACTCGAAGGGGTTCCGGGCACCCCCGGCAAAAGATATGGGCCTTATGGGCCAAGAGGGGAAACGCACCAGCCACAAGGGGCTGGTGCGCCCCCCATATGGGCCGGCCTAAGGACGACAAGGAAATAGGGGAAGGGAAAGGAAAGTGTGGAGTAGGACACTGATGACCCACAAGTATATTGTAGCGACCCGACCCGAATGGATCAAGTCTCTGTGCTTAAGTGTCATCCCTGGATCGGTATGCTGAGACACACAGTACTCGAGGATTTATACCAGAGGCAAATCACATGTGTAAAGTAACATAAATACTATTACCTCAATCCATATAGCGGAAGTAACAACAAGGTTGTGGAGTTCCCAACAACGCCAACGGCAAAGTTGAGTGTAGACATCGTAACCCTAACGTATGACTTACTCGTCGTAAGATTCCTACAACATGAGACGTTGCAGCCATGTAGGTCAGTGCATTGAATGTACTGGCAATTTCACACTGTAGAGCAACGATGAATAATGGCTATTACTACATGCATATTTGGCTGGTGGGGCTCTATGGTTAACATTTGCATAAAGCTAATTTTTCCCTACAACAAAGGAATAAATTTTATTTACTACTAAGTTAAATTACCCATATTGAGAAGGTAACCCCAACTCAATTCCCAAATCATTAATAACCCAACAATTTCATTAAATAGAGTGCTGAGATCAACCAATATTTCAAATACCAGATACTCAAGATGTCCATAACCGGGGACATGGCTAACCATGATTAGTTTGTACACTCTGAAGAGGTTTGCGCACTTTTCCCCACAAGACTCGATCTCCTCCGTTCCATTTCTCGCACTGCATGATGTTTGAGAAGCGGATGATCGAGACACGGTCTTTCTGAAGAGGTCCCCTTAACCGATAGATAGGCCGGTACACCTACAATTCCCCTACATCTGCTAGCCCATCATGGAAAGGTTTCCCACAACTTACTCAACTATGACAGAGCCCATAATGGCATGTGGCTGCACATGGAAGTTTCTAGCATGAATAATCTTATGATCCCTTTGAGCCTGGGTGGCAAACCATAGGATGATCACACGGGTACCCCGGGATCTCCTAGGACAACACTGGATTCCCCAGGTGCCCGGACAAGCCACTGGTATATCCCCAGGGTGCCCCAACTGAGGGAGTCCTGGATTAGGGGGTCCTCGGACTGCCGGACTATATACTTTGGCCGGACTGTTGGACAATGAAGATACAAGATTGAAGACTTCGTCCCATGTCTGGATGGGACTCTCCTTTGCGTGGAAGGCAAGCTTGGCAATTCGGATATGTAGATCTCCTCCCTTGTAACCGACTCTATGTAACCCTAGCCCCCTCCGGTGTCTATATAAACCGGAGGGTTTAGTCTGTAGGACAAGAACAATCGTAATCATAGGCTAGCTTCTAGGGTTTAGCCTCTACGATCTCGTCGTAGATAAAATCTTGTAATACTCATATCATCAAGATCAATCAAGCAGGAAGTACGGTATTACCTCCATCGAGAGGGCCCGAACCTGGGTAAACATTGTGTCCCCCGTCTCCTGTTACCATCCGCCTTAGACGCACAGTTCGGGACCCCCTACCCAAGATCCGCCGGTTTTGACACTGACATTGGTGCTTTCATTGAGATTTCCACTGTGCCGTCACCGTAAGGCTCGATGGCTCCTTCGATCATCAGTAACGATGCGATCCAGGGTGAGATTTTTCTCCCCGGACAGATCTTCGTATTCGGCGGCTTCGCACTGCGGGCCAACTCGCTTGGCCATCTGGAGCAGATCGAGAGCTACGCCCCTAACCGTCAGGCCGGGTTTGGAGACTTAAACTATACTGCCAACATCCATGGAGAGTTGATATTTGACAGATTCGAGCCCATGTCAGGTGCGCCGCACAGTCACGACGAGCATGATTTAGCTCTCTCGTCAGATAGTGTTCGGGAAATCACACCTGTGGCTACTTCGGCCCTCGATCCGGAGCAGATTGCGCCGTCCGAGGATGGGTGGATGGACCCCACCACGAAGGCCGCAGACTCAGTGGCGAAAGAGCCGAATATTGACTTCACCTCCTATGAGACCTGTGTTGCCGGATCCTTGGATTCGTCCCCGGCCACGGGCTCTGAACCGCTTGCGTCCGTGCCTATCGAATCTGATTGGGTGCCGATCATGGAGTTTTCCTCCGTGGATATCTTTCAGCACTTGCCCCTGGGCGATGTGCTAAATTCATTAAGGTCTCTCTCCTTGTCAGGAGGCCCTTAGCCGAACTATGTCCGGCTCGAGTGGGAAGCGGATGACGAAGAAATTCGTTCCCCACCCACCACCCACTTAATAGCCAGTGTCGACAACTTAACCGACATGCTCGATTTCGACTCCGAAGACATCGACGGTATGGAAGACGATGCAGGAGAAGAGCAAGAACCACCGCCCACAGGGCGCTGGACGGCCACTTCATCACACGATATATACATGGTGGATACACCCAAAGAAGACAACGATGAGGAACGGAAGGATGCAGCGAAGGATAGTTCCCTCGAGAAGCAACCAAAGCAACGACGTAGGCGCCGCTCCAAATCCCGCCTCGGCAAAAACAGCGATAACAGCACAGGAAAAAATAATACCCCGGTCGACTCCAATGGAAACGACGACCACATGGATCCAGCGACAGAACAGGATGAACCAGCGGATGGCGAACACAGTACGGAGCCGCTGCCCGATCACGGCGACGCCGAGGGTAAAGATCATCAACCTGTCTCCGAAGAGGAGAATAGTCCAGACGACGATGCACACATCATCTCGGAAAGGCACTTGGAACAAGAAAATCTCCACAGGAAGCTTATTGCCACCGCGAGGTGCCTGAAGAAGCAGAAGCAAAGGCTTAAGGCCGCGCAAAATACACTCATCAGTAGATGGAACAAAGTGCTTGACACTGCAGAAAAGTACGGTGGCAGTCGCCACACAAAGAGCTATCCAAAGCGCAAGCTACAGCCTGAATTAGACGACGAGGCTCTAGAGCCCATATAGCCGAAAAATAAAACGGCCGATCAGCCAGATCGACCACCCCGTGGCCGCGATAGAGCGGCTAACGATGTTGCACATAAGTCAGCACACGATTCACGTGAGGAATTGCATCAAAAAGCCGGTATGACCAGGTCCATCTACGGATCTAGGAAGCACGCTCCGGCGCAAAATCAAAACAAAACACTACAACCGTCAGAACGCCATGACACATCCAAATACAGGGGTGCCGCGCACCCCCTATGCTTCACCGGTGAGGTGCTGGATCATGAATTTCCAGATAGATTCAAACCCGTGAACATAGAGGCGTACGACGGAACGACGGACCCTGGGGTCTGGATTGTGGACTTTATCCTTCATATCCATATGGCTCGCGGAGACGAACTCCACGCCATCACATATTTGCCCCTCAAGTTGAAAGGACCAGCTCAGCATTGGCTGAAAAGCCTCCCCGAGAACTCAATTGGAAGTTGGGAAGAGCTTGAGGATGCTTTTAGGGCTAATTTTCAAGGGACCTATGTCAGACCTCCGGATGCAGACGATTTAAGTCATATAATTCAACAGCCCGGAGAGTCAGGCCGAAAGCTTTGGAACAGATTCCTCACTAAAAAGAATCAAATCGTCGATTGCCCGGACGCCGAAGCCTTAGTGGCTTTCAAACACTGTGTCTGGGACGAATGGCTCGCCACACACCTCGGCCAGGAAAAACTGAGGACAATGGCAGCCCTAACAAGCCTTATGACCTGGTTTTGCACGGGCGAAGACAGTTTGCTGACCCGTAGCGGCACCAGCGACCCAGGCACATCCGAAGTCAGGGATGGCAATGGAAAGCGTCGAAACAATGAAGACAGCCCAGACAACACGGCGGTAAATGCCGTATTCAGGGGCTCTCAATCCGGTCAACGGAAAAAGCCATTTAAATGTAGCAAAGATGGACCGTCCAGCCTAAATAAGATTCTAGACAGATTATGTGAGATTCATGGCACCTCCGACAAACCTGCAAATCACACCAACAGACAATGCTGGGTTTTCAAGCAGGCCGGTAAGCTAAATGCCGAACACAAGGGGAGGGAGACACCAAGTGAAGACGAGGATGAGCCTCGCCAACAAAACACTGGGGGACAGAAAAAAATTCCCACCAGAGGTCAAAACTGTGAACATGATTCCGAAGCGGCTATCAAGCACTACTCGGACGAACGGCCTTCGCTCGTTTTAACGCAATACCGCATTACGCTTATCTTAAGCTTAAGATGCCCGGTCCACGTGGCATCATCATAGTTAGCGGAAACACAGAGCGTTCCTTACGTGCGGAAGAATGTGTGGCGGCTTTAGCAGCCGAACACTGAACGACCTCTGCAACCAGAATAAATGATCGGTCGTCAAGACCGCAGACACGGCTAGACGAGTCCGGCGCACCACTAGCGTAACAGCTCAGACAAACCCGAGATTGGGTCGATGGATATACCCCCATAGGTGACACTAGGGGCTTCCCGCATGTAAAAAGGACTACAGTTCGGCTTGACCTTATTTAGATTGGATTTTAACGGTTTATCAAGAATAACCAATTTTTAGCACGAAGACTTTAACCTATATTTTTCTCTTTTACAGATGATAATCATGCTACACCCCTCCAGGATACGGCACAACGGAGACACAGGCGCAGACGTGCAGCAGGGCCCCGCTCAAAGGTTTCTTTTTAGATTAAGACCCTGGGTAAACCTTTCTCACTGTCTCTTGTTGCTTGACACCCTTCGGATACTCAACACAACTGAGAGGGATGCTCACGTTATTGGCATTTCGCCACGTCAGACTAATGCACGTACCTGGAAATTCAGGGTTCATTTTCAAGGGCGTTACTCCGCCCGGTATATTTGGTGAAGTCCGAATACCTTAGGGAGTGTTCGGCGTCGCGAGTTTGGCCTTATATGCATCAGCTCCGAATCATGTCTTTGGTCAAATGTTGGGTTTGCCCTGGTTCATCCGGATGAGCACCTCAGTAGAGAAAGCCGAAAACTGATTGTCATGATAAAGCACGACACTGGTCAACCACTCGATGACTCAGCGGAATCTTCGCGATTCCTCCGCATTAACGAAGGGCCGGTTTCCCCGGTCATGTATGTACGCGCCCCGTACTCAGATGAGCGCGGAAGTACCAGGGGCTATATAGTAGCCCCACTGTCAAACTCCTATGGCTAAGTGAAAGTGTTAAAGCAATATAGTCTGATTGCCTTGTTCGCCGCACTATCACCTCCTTAATGGACCAAGACGTTGGATCAAGTGTGAACACACGCTTTTCCGAACACCCCCGCATTATATGCGTGGGGGCTGAAGCCGACGACTGCAAACTTTCAGGTTATATACATACATAAACGGCCGCACAGGAGGCATCATAATACTTTCAGGCAAAAGTATAAACATAGCCTTTATAATCCAAATAGCATTGTTTTTACAATTGGGATACATGTCACTCAAACATGATACTCTTCGAGCACTGAGACTCTATTGAACGAGCACCTTCTCGGACATCGTCAAAATAGTGCTCGGCCGAAACCTGGCCTACGGCCGGATCCTGGGTTGCAATAGCGGTGGCCTCCATCTTTGTCCAGTATGTCTTGACACGAGCAAGAGCCATCCGCGCACCCTCTATGCACGCCGACCTCTTTACAGCGTCGATATGCGGCACAACACCAAGAAATCATTGGACTAAACCAAAATAACTATTCGGCCTTGGTCCTTCCGGCCAAAGCTGATCCACAACAGACCTCATGGCAAGCCCGGACAACCTATGGAGCTCAGCCCACTCGGCCATTTTCTCATTTAACAGCAGCGGACGCGTTGGAGCACTGAACTGCGACCAGAACAACTTTTCCACTTCGTGATCTTTTTGATCTTTGAAAAACTCAGTCGCATCAGCAGCACTCATTGCCAAGTCCAAGTACGCATCTGCAGAACTCCATAATTGATCCAGAAGGGCATACTTTGGATCTCTGAACTTCGTCCGTAACAAAAAGGGCTTCCCAGCCGTGATATCTCCGGCCTGACGTAGCTCCTCCTTCGCCGCTCTGATGTTAGAGCGGGTTTCCTTGGCTACTACCATGGCTTTCTCCAGGTCCACCGTCTTCATTTGGTTTTCCCTTTCAAGAAGCTCATACCGGTCGGCGGCATCCTTCAGCTCAATAGCCATCTTGGTTATTTTATCTTCGCTCTGGCGATGAGCAGCCTTTTCGGCTCTTAACTCTTCGACCGCCTTTAGGGCGGCCGCATCACTTCTCCTTGCTTGTTCCTTGGCCCGGCCAAGCTCTGCCCGAAGGGACTCCACGGCGGCAGCTCCATCTGCAGTCACAGAATATTATAGATACTAGCATCGTGCTCCTCTTAATACATGTTAACCACCAGAGAATTCATACCCTGTGCCTCGTCAAGCCACTTGTTTACAAGCACGATGTCGGCATCTGCCGCATCAAGTTGCCGCTTCAGTTCGGCAAACTCACCAGTCCGGCTAGCCACCGGACCCTCAGCTGCCTACACATGAAAGCAGCATGATCATTACCTGGGACTATGATCCTCTGCTTGCCGCCTTTCGACAGCAACCAGAGTCTCAGGGGCTACTATCTGCATATGGCACACCTAGCGTGTGCGGTACCGCCAAAAAACATTTATATTACTTTGCGTACCTCAAAGCCTCTCAACAGGCTCATAAAAGCTTCATGCAACCCACTTTTGGCAGATGAAATCCTCTCAACCACCGTACCCATTAAAGTACGATGCGCCTCTGAGATAGCCGCTTGCTCCAGAAGACTCATCAGTGCATCTGGTCGTGCACCGGACAGTCCCGGACTCTTTCTGTTGCTCTCCTTAGGAGCCGAATACTCCAGACTTCGGGTGGCCAAAGGGTTACCTTCTGGCCTTGGTGGATCAGGAGAAATCCTCTGTGACGACACATCAGGGTCGTTCGCCTCATGAGGCGGGGAGGCATGGGGAGGCGTTTCGCTCTCCATCATCTCCGGAAGAAGATCCCCCGAAGACGAACTCTGTTGAGAAGGGCTACGATCCGAACTACAAGACATACATCTCGGTCATTGTCCTCAGAAATGAAGCAGGACATATTTACCAAAAGTACTTTTGTTTACTTGCAGCTCGGTGGAGGGCTGATCCCCTTGCGGGCACTGTACGGTAAGGATGCCCTCCGGGGCAGGACCCCCTGGCGAAGGTTTCTTTCCTCGTTTGTTAACCATTGTTTCCAAGTCTTCAGAGGCGGTCCTCTTCCTTCCTTGGGGAGAGGTAACTTTAGATTCTTCTACCGATTATCCTCCTTTGCGGAGACAGTAATTCCCCCGGTTTGGATCAGTAATGTGTGAGGCCCGCTTTCGGCTTCTTTATTCCTCCCTTTATCTTCCCCTGATGGCACTTGATAAGGCGCGAGCTCAAGCATTCTGGCTAGTACTGGATCCGTTGAGCCTTCGGGAAGGAGGGCCGGACACCTGATCATCTTCACCTTTTTTATCCAATCCTGGTCAAAGAGCGACTTTTCAGAATCCTGTTGTGATAAATAAAGAGACAACATGTTCGGCCGAAGAATTACTTACTTGGGTGTCTGGACGATTGCAGTTTAGACCCGCATCCTCGGTGGTGTCCGGACACTTTATTCGTGATCCAAAGAACAATCTATACATCCCTTCGAGCGTCACGCCGAAGAATTGCTGAATAGTTCGCGGTCCTTTCCCTGTTAGAATAAAGGATCACACTAAAACTTCAACTGTGGTTCGTAAGAGTAATGCTAGAACATCTACACCCCCTGAGCAAATTAAAGTTGAACCTAGTATTGCTATGGTTAAAGATCTCTTGGTCGATAATATTGATGGGCATGTTATTTACTTCTGTACTGAAGCTGCTAGAATTGCTAGACCCGATACTAAAAATAAACATAGACCTGTTGTAGGCATGCCTGTTGTTTCTGTTAAAATAGAGATCATTGCTATCATGGCTTATGTGATATGGGTGCTAGTGCGAGTGCAATATCTCATTCCTTATATGAAGAAATTATGCATGATATTGCACCTGCTGACATAGAAGATATTGACGTTACAATTAAGCTTGCCAATAGAGATACTATTTCACATGTTGGGATTGTTAGAGATGTTGAAGTCTTGTGTGGGAAAGTTAAATATCCTACTGATTTTCTAGTTCTTGGTTCTCCACAAGATGAATTTTGTCCCATTATATTTGGTAGACCCTTCTTCAATACTGTTAATGCAAGGATAGACTGCGAAAAGGATATTGTTACTGTTGGTTTAGGGGATATGTCTCATGATTTTAATTTTGCTAAATTTTGTAGACAACCCCATGTTAAAGAATTGCCGAGTAAAGATGAAATTATTGGTCTTGCTTCTATTGTCGTGCCTCCTAATGATCCTTTAGAACAATATTTGCTAGACAATGAAAATGATATGTTTATGAATGAAAGAAGGGAAATAGATGAAGTATTCTTCAAACAGGGACCTATCTTGAAACACAACTTGCCTGTTGAAATTTTAGGGGATCCTACTCCACCCAAGGGTGATCCAGTGTTTGAGCTTAAACCATTACCTGATACACTTAAATATGCTTATCTTGATGAAAAGAAGATATATCATGTTATTATTAGTGCTAACCTTTCAGAGCAGGAAGAAGAGAAATTATTGAAAACTCTGAAGAAGCACCGTGCTGCTATTGGATATACTCTCGATGACCTTAAGGGCATTAGTCCCACTCTATGCCAGCACACAAAAATTGGAGGAAGACGCTAAACGAGTTGTTGATCACCAATGAAGGTTAAATCCTAAGATGAAAGAAGTGGTAAGAAAAGAAATACTAAAGCTTCTGGAGGTAGCTATAATTTATCCTATTGCTGATAGTCAGTGGGTAGGTCATGTCCATTGTGTCCCTAAGAAGGGAGGTATTACTGTTGTTCCTAATGATAAAGATGAATTGATCCCACAAAAAATTGTTACACGTTATAGAATGGTAATTGACTTCCGAAAATTAAATAAAGCTACTAAAAAGGATCATTACCCTTTACCTTTTATTGACCAAATGCTAGAAAGATTATCCAAACATACACATTTTTCCTTTCTAGACGGTTATTCTGGTTTCTCTCAAATACCTGTGTCAAAAGAGGATCAGGCAAAGACCACTTTTACTTGGCCTTTCGATACCTTTGCTTATAGACGTATGCCTTTTGGTTTATGTAATGCACCTGCTACCTTTCAAAGATGTATGACTACTATATTCTCTGACTTTTGTGAAAAGATTGTTGAGGTTTTCATGGATGATTTCTTCGTGTATGAAACTTCTTTTGATGATTTCTTAAGCAACCTTGATCGAGTTTTGCAGAGATGTGAAGAAACTAATCTTGTCTTGAATTGGGAGAAGTGCCACTTTATGGTTAATGAAGGTATTGTCTTGGGGCATAAAATTTCTGAAAGGGGTATTGAAGTTGATAAAGCTAAAGTTGATGCTATTGAAAAGATGTCGTGTCCTAAGGACATTAAAGTTATAGAAGTTTCCTTGGTCATGCCGGTTTTTATAGGAGGTTCATGAAAGACTTCTCGAAAATTTCTAGGACCGTGATTAATCTGTTACAAAAAGATGATCATTTTGTCTTTGATGATGATTGCGTAGAAGCTTTTGAAATACTTAAGAAAGCCTTGATTTCTGCACCTATTGTTCAGCCACCTGATTGGAATTTACCCTTTGAAATTATGTGTGATGCTAGTGATTATGCTGTAGGTGCCTTTCTAGGACAAAGAGTTGATAAGAAATTAAATGTTATCCAATATGCTAGTAAAACTCTAGAAAGTGCCCAGAGAAATTATGCCACTATTGAAAAAGAATTTTTAGCAGTTGTATTTTCTTGTGATAAGTTCAGACCTTATATTGTTGATTCTAAAGTAATTGTTCACACTGATCATGCTGCTATTAAATACCTTATGGAAAACAAACATGCTAAACCTAGACTTATTAGATGGGTTCTCTTTCTACAAGAATTTGATTTGCATATTATTGATAGAAAGGGAGCCGAGAACCCCGTTGCAGACAACTTATCTAGGTTTGAGAATGTTCTTGATGACCCACTACCTATTGATGATAGCTTTCCTTATGAACAATTAGCTACCATAAATGCTTCTCGTACTGCTCCATGGTATGCTGATTATGCTAATTACATTGTTGCTAAATTTATACGACCTAGTTTCACATACCAGCAAAAGAAAAAGTTTTTCTATGATTTAAGACATTACTTCTGGGAAGACCCACACCTTTATAAAGAAGGAGTAGATGGTTTATTAGACGTTGTGTACCCGAGCATGAACAGGAACAGATCCTACGCAAGTGTCACTCTAAGGCTTATGGAGGACACCACGCTGGAGATAGAACTGCACATAAGGTATTGCAATCCTATTTTTATTGGCCTACTCTTTTTAAAGATGCCCGTAAGTTTGTCTTGTCTTGTGATGAATGTCAAAGAATTGGTAATATTAGTAGACGTCAAGAAATGCCTATGAACTATTCACTTGTTATTGAACCATTTGATATTTGGGGCTTTGATTATATGGGACCGTTTCCTTCCTCTAATGGGTATACACATATTTTAGTTGCTGTTGATTATGTTACAAAGTGGGTAGAAGCTATCACAACTAGTAGTGCTGATCATAACACCTCTATTAAGATGCTTAAAGAAGTTATTTTCCGAGGTTTGGAGTCCCTAGATACTTAATGATGTATCGTGGTTCACATTTTATTCATGGTGCTTTCCGCAAAATGCTTGCTAAGTATGATGTTAATCATAGAATTGCATCTCCATATCACCCACAGTCTAGTGGTCAAGTAGAACTGAGTAATAGAGAGATTAAATTAATTTTGCAAAATACTGTTAATAGATCTAGAAAGAATTGGTCCAAGAAATTTGATGATGCATTATGGGCCTATACAATTGCATACAAAAATTCTATGGGTATGGCTCCGTATAAAATGGTTTATGGAAAAGCATGTCATTACCTCTCAAACTAGAACATAAGGCATATTGGGCCATTAAAAAGCTCAATTATGATTTCAAACTTGCCAGTGAGAAGAGACTATTTGACATCAGCTCACTTGATGAGTGGAGAACCCAGGCCTACGAGAATGCCAAATTGTTTAAAGAAAAAGTTAAAAGATGGCATGACAAAAGGATACAAAAGCTTGAGTTTAATGTAGGTGATTATTTCCTATTATACAACTCTTGTTTAAGATTTTTTGCAGGGAAACTCCTCTCTAAATGGGAAGGTCCTTACGTCATCGAGGTGGTCTATCGTTCCGGCGCCATAAAAATCAACAACTTCGAGGGCCCAAATCCGAAGGTGGAGAACGGTCAAAGAATCAAACATTATATCTCAGGTAATCCCATAAATGTTGAAACCAATGTTATTGAAACCATAACCCCAGAGGAGTTCATACCGGACACTTTCCAGAACATTTCAAACTCCGAAAAGGAATAGGTATGTGGTACGGTAAGTAAACCGACTCCAAAACAGTTCTAATAGCAATTTTTCTCCGTTTTGGAATATTTAAGAATATAGGAAAAAAGAAGTAGTCTGAAAGGGACACGAGGCATCCACGAGGGTGGAGGGCGCGCCCCCTACCTCATGGGCACCTCGTGTGCCCTCCAGACTCTGTTTTCTTGAACGATACTTATTTTGGTCGGTAAAAATTCACTATATAATCTCCCGAAGGTTTTGACCACCGTACCAGGACACAATCCTCTCTTTTTGTTTTGAGTTGTTTCTATAGCAGATTTTGAGCAAGATGTCATCTCAAGACTCCGACCGAGAGAGCTATGTCTCACATCTCATTGCTGACCCAAAGACCTATGGGGACCTATCTCCTTATGGTCGAACTACGGATGATGAGGAGGATGCTCATTTGATGAGGATCGACGATTCAAGTTCAGAGGAGGAGGATGTTCCTCTGCCTCAACCTAGGGATATGCACGTGAAGTTCAAGAAGTCTAGTCTCCCTAAGAGGGCTAACCGGTCTAATAACCGATCTATTCCTTCACGTTTTCGGCAGAAAAGCAAAGGAGATTTATGTGACAAGATCTTGAAGCTGGAGTTGGAGGTCGATGATTTAAAGGAGAAAATTGCTCTCCTCAACTACAATATGAAAAGGCTAAAGGCACAATTGTCATCACCACCACCATCTTCTTCGCCACCAAAGGAGAACTGAGTATCGGGTATGGGCACTCCCCTTGGCAACTGCCAAGCTTGGGGGAGGTACCCCGGTATCGTATCGCCATTACACTTCTATCTGTACTGTTTTTCTTAGTTTGATACTTTTGGTTATATCTTGATCTAGTAGAATAAAGTTTAGTATGATCTAGCTTTGAGTTTTTGTATTCATCCTCATCTATGTAATTGAGTCCGTGAGCTATATATAATAAGGATTAGTCTTGAGTCGAGGGCTTGGTTATCTGGCTATGATCTTGAGGGAATAATAAAGAAAGAAAAAAGAAGAAAGAAAAAATAAAAATAAATAAAGAGATCATATTGATCTGATCGAGAGTAATGACTTCACATATAAAGAGTATGATGAATAAAAGTTGTTGAGAGCTGACAAACATAGTTTTGGTCATCGTTGCAATTAATAGGAAGTAATAAAGAGAGAGAGGTTTTCACATATAAATATACTATCTTGGACATCTTGTATGATTGTGAGCACTCATTAAAATATGACATGCTAAAAAGTTGATGTTGGACAAGGAAGACAATGTAATGGGTTATGTTTTCTTACATCCGAAATAAATTATATTGTCATGGATCATCCAACATGTTGAGCTTGCCTTTCCCCCTTATGCTAGCCAAATCCTTTGCGCCAAGTAGAGATACTACTTGTGCTTCTGTCGGAGTAAATGGCCACGGGTAGCCTAACCGACTCCCCCTGGCTCTTTGAAAAATTATCAGGCCATTCGAGCCTTCAAGCATACAAAGCATAGGGCCGCCTTCCCCCGGCCGGCTATCCCCAGGGCCGACTCCCAGAAGGCGACCCAGTCTCAGAAAACCTCCCCCAAGAAAGATACGAGATAGCCGACTCCAGGAAGCCGGCCCCAAGAGGACCGACTCCCAGAAGCTGGCCATGAAGAAAGCCGACTCCCAGAAGCCGGCCAAGACTGTACCCACATAACGGTGAGGATGGGGCGTGGCCGCAGTACAGCCCACTACCCCCGAATCCCGGAACAAGCATGGCCACAGGGCGCCGTACGGGCCAGCCATCCCCCGTCCGGCGCGGCACTGTAGCCATGTTGGCCCCGATGTCACCCACGACACGTGCCAGAACGGCCCGCGGGCAGCGGGCCCTTTGCCAGGGAGACATCTAGAGGCGGCCCGGCCTCCTCTAGTCGGCCAGGGATGTGGCTGGCTCCCAACAGCCGGCTACCTCCCTCCCTCGAAGCATGCGCCCTATTAAGGAGACAAGATGAGGTAAGGCTACAGTGAGAGCTCGCCAAGGCGGCGACACTGTAGCCATGCTTACCTCGACAAAGCCCTCATCATCAGAGGCGAGGCAACAGTAACCAGCCGCCGACAAAGCCCCCATGCGGTGGGGCCGGCGTGCCGGCCAAGAAGCCGGCAGCCGGCGGGACCCACCAGTCGGCGGGCCCTAATGACCGGCGGAGAAGCCGGCATGCATAGACACTGATGGCTGGGACCCGCGCCCAGCCGGATTACCATTGTACCCCTGGGGGTAGGCCTATATAAACCCCCCGGGACACCCATGCAAAGGGTTGGTCTCATAGAATTACACACACCACATAGAGAGAAAAGGATAGCTAGCCTTTGCCTTCTTATCCCTCTAACCCGACAGCTCAAGGAGCACTTGTAGCCACTTGTCTTGATCTAGTGATCATGCGGAGACCCCGCAGAGCAGGACTAGGGGTGTTATCTCCACGGAGAGCCCCGAACCTGGGTAAGATTCGCCGGCGTGCATGTCTTCGCCTCATCCCGTTTCCAGGCACCGGCGACGTCTTACCGGCTCCCACAATGATAACCCACCCGTTGGCATATGTCGCACCTACCACCCGACATTTGGCGCCCACCGTGGGGCCAGGTGCACCGTCATCCGGAGACCTGTTCTGGACGGGAACCCTTTTCCTCCCCCGCGAGTGCAGCCAGCCCGCTGCACCCGATGGCGCTTGCCCCGACGCGCTGCAAGGCGTTGACGATATCTGCGCAGCGAGCTTCCTTGCCGATCTTCTTGGCGAGGCTCACATCTCCGACGAGCCCGCGTCCGACGCAGGCACGGACTACCCCGAGAGTCGCCTCGTGCGCCTCCTCGACCAACTTCACGTCTCCAGCGAGCTTGCTGTAGACTTGGAGTCGGTCGGCTCCACCGACCCGATGCTTATCGACTCCGACACGGCATCGCTCGATGCCTACCCCTCCGACGTGGTAGTCTTCAATGACCCTCTCCCCCGAGCTGACAGCGGCAGCAGCGCTGTCACTGAGGTGCCGGTCATCAGCCACGTCGCCGACTCGGGCGAGAACACCCACGACGCCCTGCAAGCGGCGATGCATGACTTGTCCATCCCCATCCCGGCCGACGCCGACGCCGAGACCCTAGAGGCACGCCGCCTCGCCCTCATCGCGGAAGGCCAGAAGATAGCCTCCATGAGACGCCCCACCGAGGCTCACCAGCGCGAAGTCGACCGCGCCGCCTTTGGCACACCGCCTCATGGCGGGCCGAGCCAAGCCGGCCTCGTCAAGAAGCGCGGCGCGGCCATCGCCAGCATGCTGGGGGCAGACCGCCCCGTCTACGCCACCCCGCTCGAGAATCTGCGAGCCGCTCAGGCGGCCGCTGAAGAGCTAAATGGGCTGGGGGCCGATAAGCTCCCCTACATGACAAGGCGAATCCAGCAGCTGATCGACGCGGCCGCAGAACGGCACGAAGCCGGCGCCCGCGCTGAGAGTCCTCCCCCGCGCCGAGAGCACGCCGCGACATCCCGGTCGCCGACTGCGAGCGGCGCCCGCGCTAGGAAAGGCAAGGAGCCGGCT
>NC_057805.1:171136278-171150439 GCF_018294505.1 Triticum aestivum | reverse complement strand
CACATCCGACTCGGTGGCCGACTAGGCCACCGCGAAGGAGTCGGCGAGAATGACGCCCGCCACCGGATCGACCGCCTAGCTCGATCCCTGGCGCTAGAAGAAGAAGACGATGTCGGCCCGCCATGCTTTGGCCCCCGCATCCGCGACGAGCCCTTCCCCAAACGGTTCTCGCTCCCTAGAGACACGCCCAAGTACAACGGCTCTGTGAAGCCGGAAGATTGGCTCATCGACTACTCTACTGCTGTCAGCATAGTGAACGGCAACAGGCGCGTAGCCGTGAAGTACGTCCCTCTCATGCTGCAAGGCACGGTACGCACCTGGCTCAACAGCCTCAAGCCCTACAGCGTCAACAGCTGGCTGGACTTCACCAGCATGTACAAGCGGCCTCCCAAGCCCCGCCAGCTCTCCCTATGCGTCCAAGGGCCCAACGAGTCGACCCGCGACTACCTCACGCGGTGGGCCGAGCTCTGCAACTCCTGCGAGGGGTGCACGAGGTTCAGACCATCGAATACTTCACCGCCGGGTGCCGAGAGGGCACCCTCCTCAATCACCGACTCCTCTGCGACGAGCCGGATACCCTCGACGAGCTGCTGATCATTGCGGACAAGTACGCCACGGCTGACTCCTCAATGAAGACCGAGCTCTGAGTGGACGCCTCTGGGAAGGTGCTCGCTCCGGCTCCTAAGACGCCGGCTGGCGAGTCCAATCGGCGCCCCTACCAGAACGACCACAAGCGCAAGGCCCCTATGCCGCCTTCCACCAGTCGGCAGGTGGCCACAGTCGAAGATGAGCAGCCCGAAGAACGGCCCGCTCGCAAGAAGAAGGGCGGCAGGCCGGCTTGGCAGCCGGCCTTCTCCTACGAGCAGACTCTCGATACCCCCTGCAAGTTCCACAGCGGCGCGAGGCCGTCCAACCACATGACCCGAAAGTGCCACTAGCTCACACGGATCTCCAAGGGCGAGGGGCTGGTGCCGCCTCCGCCACCCGGCCCGCCGCCTCCAGCCCCCCAGTAGCCGGCTGCTCGACCAGCAGTCGGAGCCATTCAAGATGAGTTCCCTGAAGAGCACGCCGCCTACGTCATCTTCACGAGCCAGGTTGAAAACAAGTGCAGCCGGCACCGACAGCCTTAAGAGGTCAACGCAGTCGCCTCCAGCAACCCCGAGTTCATGCATTGGTCCGAGAAGACTATCAACTGGAGCCAGGCCGATCACCCAGAGGTGATGCCGTCCCCTGGCTCCTACGCATTAGTGTTGGATGTCACCCTCGCAACGGAGAGGCGAGCTGCCCGATTCTCCCGCGTTTTGATTGATGGCGGAAGCAGTATCAAAATACTTTACCGCGATACCATGGAGAAGTTGAACCTCAAGGCAAAGCAGCTCATGCCAAGCCGAACCGTGTTCCATGGCATCGTACCCGGCCTGTCCTGTTCCCCGATCGGCAAGATCAAGATGGATGTTCTCTTCGGAGACAAGGATCACTTTCGCCGAGAAGCAATCTGGTTCGAGGTAGTAGATCTGGAGAGCCCTTACCACGCCTTGCTTGGCCGACCTGCTCTGGCCAAGTTCATGGCTGTGCCCCACTACGCCTACCTGAAGATGAAGATGCCGAGCTCGAAGGGGATCATCACTGTAGCCGGCGACTACAAGAAGTCCATCGAGTGCGCTGCAGCCAGCAGTCGCCTGGCCGAGTCCCTCATAGTGGCAGAAGAGAAGAAGATGCTGGAGCGAGTTGTGGCCATGGCCGGCAAGCAGCCGTCCTGGTCTCCCAACCCCAAGGATTGTGATGCGCAGGGCTCCTTCTAGCCGGCCAAGGAAACGAAGAAGATACCTCTGGACCCGGAGAACCCAGAAAGGTTTGCAGTCATTGGTGCAAACCTGGACAGTAAATAGGAAGACGAGCTCGTCGACTTCCTCCATGAGAATCGAGACATCTTTGCATGGTCCCCAAAGGACATGCCGGGTGTTCCGAAGGATTTCGCCGAGCACAAATTGCACGTCCGAGCCGACGCAAAGCCGGTCAAGCAGCCCCTCCGCAGACTGTCAGAAGAGAAGCGAAGAATCGTAGGAGAAGAGATAGCCCGGCTGTGACACCCAAAAATTTTATTTGGTTTTATCAAAATCTTTATTGGGTTTCAAGGAGGTTATTTAATTTTTTTTAAAGGGCTCTCCTTCTCAAAAACTTTCTTTGTATGACAAGTATTTTGTTTGGTTTCATCCAAAACTTGATCTTTGGTCTTGGAGGTTTTTCATCCTGTGTTGGCTCAACACAAATGTTTTTCATTGGGAAAGTTTTTGAAAATCTTTTCTTTTTAAAATAGCCCTATGGCATATGGAGTGATCCTTTCCCTTTCAAAATTTCCTCTTGCCATGACCTAAGTGGAAATCCCCCTCCCAAAAGCCATCTCCCCTCTTTGTGTCAAGATAAACTTCAAATACAGCAAGTAAAACTCCCCCATGATTTTATCTCCATTTATTTCTAATCAAAAACCTTTTCTATCCTCTGTTTTGACCCTTGGAGATTTACAAAGGAACCACTAGTTCTCCTTTGAGTTTTTCCTCCAAACAAATTTCCCTGGCTAGTCCTTAGAACCCTCAACCAAGATCCAGGAAGATCCACTGGTCTCCAGTTCAAAATTTTCAAAATGAGCTTGCTGCAAGTTTGGGCCATATTTGCAAAATTTGGTGAATTTCATTTGTTTCCTTCTCCTAAAAATCTGAGAAAATTCAGGCAGCCTCTGGATGCATCAAGAGGTCATCTCACCAAGTCCCAGCTCCAGAAATTTTTTCCTCGTGCCCAAATCATATCGTCGAACAACTGGAGGGCACTATACCTGTAGAAGTTCAGAGTTTCAGAAAAAACAGTTTCAGAGCCAGTGTCGTTTTCTTCAAAACAGCATGTCGATCTCGCCAGTAGCTGCAGTGGCACCTTGCGCCCTGTTCCTCCTTCTTATCCCCACGCCGCACGGTCGCCTGGACGCTTGCGGGCGTCGGCGGCGAGCTGGGCGAGGTGCATCGCCCCATGCGCGGCAGCAGCAGCATCCGCTGCGGCTGCTAGAGAGGCGCAGCGTGGGACGGCGCCGTCCAGCACCGCCCAAGCCACCAGAGGCCACCGCGTGGCTGTCCCCTCCTCTGCGCATGCTGCAGAGCCGTCGTCGTGAACTGGGAGGCACGGAGCGCACTCCCTGCCGCCGTCGTGCCCGTACGGCCGTTCCGTCGAGGACCGAAGCATTACCCCAACCCGACCGAGGTTTTAGCAGAGAAACGGTGCCAGTGGACCACCACGATGATGCCCAACCGCCTAAACCTCCTGCCCGACCTCTGCCTCGCCGTAATTGCTCTCCGGAGTTATCCCATTCACGGCCACCTCCTCGGATCGCCTATAAAAGGAGGTCCCGAGCTCGAACTCGAGCACGCACCATCCCTACACCCCACAAGTACCACGCCAAACCACTGGGCAGGCCTCGAGGAAGTCTTCTTCCCCAACTCCGGCCGCCTCGACCCGCTTCGGGATCCGACAGGATTCACTCCCGTGCGTGCACCCCTGCCTCTCAACTCATGCCAGTAGCCTCCTAGTGCATCCACCTCTCTAACCCACGCACCAATTTCGAGTTTGCAGCACCCACCGGGGAGTTCCACCCTCGCCCGAACCACCGTCCGCCGGAGATAAGGTCGCCGTCGCCGTGGTGCTCACCGACGGCCAAGTCCACCACCCACCGACGCGGAAGGACACCCTGAACCCATAGGTACCCTCCGATCACCCTACCTCGCCGTGGATCAACGCCGGCGACCACCGTAGCCTTCGGGCACCGGCGAGCTCCGTTGGAGTTTGAACCTGACGGGTGGGACCCCCCGTCAGCCTCTCTTTCTTCTCCTTCGGATCGTTTTCTGAAGGCGCCTTCGGGCAAAGTGTGTTTTCTCTCTGGGCTGGCGTATTTCGTACCGAAGCGTTTTCCTACTTTTTCAAACAAGCCCCTGGATCTTTTCTGTTTCATCACAGATTAGTCCTTGGACTAAAACCCTTATATCTTTTAAACAAAAGATGCTTTTTGATTGATTCTTTTTTTGTCAGTCTTATATTTTTGTCTACTTTTTTTATAGTATTTATTTGGAAAAAATTGGAATAAATTTTATGCACACAACGGTATTCACGTTAGTATACGGTTCCTTTATGCCGTAGATTCCGGAGGAGGTGACGGAGCCGCGAACTTCGCCGAGCTAGACTCCGACTTCTCCGAACCAGGCAAGCATGTTTGAACCTTTGATATGATGGGTGTTTTGCATGTTTGCTTGAATAGTTTGTGCATGGCATATGGGCATCGGTGAGTGTTACGTTGCATGCAAGGCAACTAACCGTGTGCTTCGAAGTTTACTGTGATCTTTTGATGAGAGATGACCTGATCATGTGGTGACATGAGAGGTAGTAAGATGGTATTGTCGTAGCATGCCAGTCTTATGTCAACTGATAAACTCCGACGTTAACGTGGACCGAGCCACGTTACCGTTCGTCCCCTTCCGTGCTGCCACATGTTTTCTGCAAAGAATACGGTTTAGTAAGTTGCAAACCTCTTTCCTTGTACACACCAAATAGAGGGGCCGGGATGAGGGTTCCATGGCCCTGGATTAAAGCCAGTCATCCGTTCAGGGGGTATGGGTGTTTCCGGTTGGGACCGAGAGGGGGGCACCCCTTAGAGCGCGCGATATAAATTTGATCCCATGCTACGCGAGGTTGTAGCCTCCCCGTCTCAAAGTTTTTCTTGAACGTTGCTTGGGGTGATTCCTGGCAACGGAATGTGGAATGGTGTGTACTGGTTAGATGTGTTTCTCCTAAAATACCGTAAACGGAACTAGTCCCTTGTGACTACTGAAATCCGTTGGCTGTGGTTAAGAGTACAAACTCTGCAGAGTCAAAACCTTCTGAGTCATCGTATCATGGTCAAAGACCTGGGTCAATGTATCCAAACAGTATCCATATCAGTCCCTGTCTCGGTCTCCGTGGAAATCCCCGGTGAACAAGTTTGAGTAGAAAACCCGGTTGAATGTTATTCCAGTGGATGGACTAACCATTTTATTGTTTCGTACCTGAGTATTTCCTTGAAATGATTTAACTTCATGAGCTACTGGAATATCGAGTTATGAAATATAAGCCCTTTATGTGATGTCGCTCAGACGTCCAACTGTGGCACTCTCGTTGTTCATTTTTGATATAAGCCCTTTATGTGATGTCGCTCAGACGTCCGACTGTGGCACTCTTGTTATTTACTTTTGATATAAGCCCTTTATGTGATGTCGCTCAGACGTCCGACTATGGCATTCTTGTTATTTACTTTTGATATAAGCCCTTTACGTGATGTCGCTCAGACGTCCGACTGTGGCACGCACTGTCGTTTATATTTCATTATAAGCCCTTTATGTGGTGTCGCCCTGACACCCGACTGTGGCATTATTAATTTATTTGTACCCTTTCGAGGAGTCATTTCAGACACTCGATAGGCCTTCAGTATTACATTGGGATTTAGGGAGGACTACCGCCCGACTTCCTTTTTATTTCCCGTGCATTGCTATTTTTTTATCTGAGTGCGCATTATTAATCTGTTCATATGTATTATGTTTGCATTTGTTATATCTCATGTCCAAACTGTCTTGCGAGTACTTTCATAGTACTCACCTGGCTTGTTGATTTGGCCAGATGTTGACGAAGGCGATCTCATGGATGATGAGTTTGATAGCGAGTCCGACGCCTAGAGGAGTCCCAGTCAGTCCCGTGCGACCCTGGTTTTGGTCACTTGTATTATATTCGCTTCCGCCACCCAAATAATAGTCCTCGAGCCTCACTCCGACGCTCGATGAGCTGTAAGATTTAGGAGTCATGTCACCCACTTCACCGTGACGTATCCACACCCACTTTTATTACGAGTCAGTAGTTATGCCACCATACCCATTGTGTCATATCTGCCTTTATGTATAATATCAGCGTGCTTGTAATAAATTGTTGAGCAGCCTCCGCTCAACCTTGTATTATATTTAGTACTCCTGGATTTTTCTGTAATCAAGAATTTGTCTACCAGTAAGAAGGATTCTTCTCTACTGGTCCGTTAAAGGGATCGGTTTCTCAATAAATGTTTTATTGGAAAACCGGTCGTGACAAACTTGGTATCAGAGCCAGGCTGACTGTAGGAAGCCATTAGGTGCGATCACTAATCGGTTATTAGCGTTTTTAGTGCTTTTTCAGCATTTTGCAAATGTAGCTATTTTCTGTTGGTCATCATAAATTTATGATTTGACTACTTAGAATTTTTGCCTACTTTTGCAGATGGCTGGCAACGACTGCGAGTCGCGGGTGTTCGCCAATGTGCCCGAGGGGTTTGTCAAGCTTCTCGTCTCCATCACCAAGCTCACGATTGGGCCGTCGACTCGTCCAGAGTTCACACATTACCAGCACAAGCTCAGCAACGACGTGTCTATGCACCAGGCCGTGGTGCAATTCAAGGGAGGACGTTCTGCGTCTCGTCACTTCCGTTTTGTGGGGAGGGCCATGCCTACGGAGAGGCCTGCCATGCAGATGGCCGCCCGTGAGGCGATAGCTCGTCTTCGGGATGTTCTTCCTACGATGAAGACTCGTCGCTACCGCTACCTCCCATGCCATGTGCCATATACTTGTCACTATGCATTCGCCTGCCATAGGGGAGAGAGAGATGAAGCTATCGAGATGCTGGTTGAATATCTCAAAGCTCTAGAGGCAGCTTTCGACAACCTCGTGGCTGCCCGTATGGACTCAGTTCAGGGCTGTTCTGCCAACAGGAGGGAGCTTCTCCACATGGCACCGCCGCTGACTTTCGTCTCGTCCTCGGCATCCTATGCACCTGCCATTTTAGCCACCGCTCGCCGTCTGCCTACCACTGAGGAGTTTGACCAAGTCATTGCTCCTACTCCAAGTAGAGCTGCACCGCCTGTCGCACCCGCACCAACTCCTCAACGCAGTGCTACGCGCCTAGAGCCTATTAGGGAGAAGGAGGAGGTTGAGTCTCTTGCACCACTGGGTCTCACCCTCGGCAGACAGAAGGAAGTTTTCACCATCTCCGACTGAGTGCGCCTAGCAGCCGTGTGATGTACCCGCTTGTATGATATGTTTATATGTACATAGGTTTGGTGAGAAGTAGTTTGTGTGCGCATCATGTAGGAACTGGGAGAAGTGCACTAGCTTAAATAACATGTCAGGAATGTGTACGCACATCCTGAGTGATGTATTGTATATTTGCGACTCGCGTGTAAGATATGTACTGAGCAGTCCTTCTCCGTGCGCAATCAAGTATTTTTTTTCTTGAAAAATCTTGAGGTCTTTTAAATTTTCGCCTTTGCAAAAATTTCCTTGTGCACACAGTTCTTCTCATGAGTTTTGCAAAAAAATACCCTAGAGTGGAAAATGCCTCGTCCCTGGACTCGTTCCATGCCAAATCCACCGGAAGAAGTTTATGGGACCCAAACAAGCAACAACTTCACACAGGGGCAGTCTAGTCAGCAGGGCAGCGAGGCAGCATTTTCTCAAGTATGCCACCTTTTCGAACAAAGCCAGCAGCAGCACCAAGAAATGATAAATCACGTTATCAATATGGGAAATCACCGTGAGCCATACCAACCACATTCCAAGTTGTTTGAACTACAGAAGACACATCCTCCAACGTTCGCTCACACTGATAGGCCGCTTGAGGCCGATGATTGGCTTCGAGACATCGAAAGGAAGTTGATTATTTTACAATGTTCAGATCGTGAGAAGGTGCTTTATGCACCTCACTACCTCACTGGAGCAGCTGCAGCATGGTGGGAAAAATTTCTACACATGCACCCCAATGAACATAACATCACATGGGAAGAGCTTAAGGAAGGTTTTCATGGGGCGCACATCCCCAGGAGCATTATAAAGATCAAGAAAAGGGAATTTGACGACCTCAAGCAAAGAGGCATGACATTGACTGACTACAACAGTCAGTTTACTCAACTATCTCGTTATGCCTACGATGAGCATATGACTGAGAATAAAAAGATGGAAAAAAATTTGGACGGCCTGGCGCCAGCACTTAAATGCCAACTGGTCGTACACACCTTTCCAGATTTCAAAACACTGGTTGACAAGGCTATTACATTGGAGAATGAGCACCGCAGCCTAGAGGATATTCGCAAGCGAAAAAGGGACAAGACGACTCATGCTCGCAACAACCGGAGCAAGACTGATGTTCAGAGGAATGAAGCGAGAAAATCCACGACCACTGCTCTAAGGCCAACCAAACATTTTCATTCAAGGGACAAGGACTTCACGTACCTCCCAGGTGTTACTTGTTATGCTTGTGGAGAGGAAGGGCACTATGCCAAATAGTGCCCAAAGCCGAGGAACTCGGCCCCCAAGCCGAACAATGGTGGAAATAATCCAGCCCCCAGGCGTAACAACTTCAACCCCAACAACAATCACAAGAAGGGTCACCTGAACCATGTGACCAAGGAGGAAGCACATAATGCCCCAGACATCGTACTCGGTACGTTCCCTGTCAACACAATACCTGCCACGGTTTTGTTTGATTCTAGAGCTTCTCACTCGTTCATTTCGGAGAGTTTTGTTTTGCAACATGGTTTTCCGATACTTCCTTTGAAAAAGTCCATGATCATCAAGTCCCCCGGGAATAAGCAGATCACTCAGAGTTACTGCCAAGGTGTGATTATTGAGTTTGAAAGACTGAAGTTTCAGGCGAATCTCATCGTGTTGGAAAATAAAGGACTGGATGTTATCCTAGGGATGGACTGGTTAACCACCAACAAGGGGTTTATCGACTGCTTCAATCGGACTGTAATCCTCACTCACCATCACGGCAAGACAATAAAAGTTGCGGCTCAAGAAAGACCAAGGTCACGGCAACCAATGTTAAACAAGGTGGGCGTTTCAGAATTGAGGAAAGTTCCAGTGGTGTGTGAGTTTCCTGACGTATTTCCCGAAGAACTACCAGGCATGCCACTAGACCGAGAAATAGAGTTCAGCATTGAACTAGCACCTGGCACCACCCCCATTTACAAGAAACCTTATAGAATGGCACCCTCCGAGTTGGTAGAATTAAAGAAGCAAATAAAAGAATTACTGGACAAAGGATTTATACGAGCCAGCTCCTCACCTTGGGGTTCACCAGTATTATTTGCCAAGAAAAAGGATGGACACTGAGATTGTGTATAGACTATCGAGCCCTCAACATGGTCACAATCAAAAACAAATATCCGATGCCACGGATAAATGATTTATTTGACCAGCTCGCACAAGCCAAGGTGTTCTCGAAAATTGATTTAAGATCGGGGTATCATCAATTAAAGGTACGGACAGAAGATATCCCTAAGACAGCATTCACCTCCAGATACGGATTATACGAGTTCACAGTAATGCCGTTTGGACTGACGAACGCCCCCGCATATTTCGTCCACCTCATGAACAAAGTGTTTATGAAATTTATGGACAAATTTGTTGTGGCGTTCATTGATGATATTCTGGTATACTCAAAAACACCGGAAGAACATGCTGAACATCTCAGAATTGTACTGGGAGAATTAAGGAAACATCAATTATACGCCAAATTTAGCAAATGTGAATTTTGGCTAAGACAGGTTGGTTTTCTAGGCCATGTACTGACCCAAGAAGGCGTGGCCGTAGACCCAGAAAAGGTCAAGGCCGTTCTTGGCTGGAAAACACCGGCCAACGTCACAGATGTACGAAGTTTCCTAGGAATGGCTGGATATTACCGAAGGTTTATTGAAGGATTCTCCACCGTGGCAAAACCAATGACACAGTTACTCAAGAAAGATAAGACATTTGTATGGACTGAAGCGTGCGAGGAAAGCTTCCAGGAACTCAAGAGGAAATTAACAACACCACCGGTTTTGGTTGTGCCAGACATACACAAAAGTTTTGAAGTGTATTGTGACGCATCCCGGAAAGGCCTCGGGTGCGTATTGATGCAAGACGACAAAGTTGTCGCATATGCTTCCAGGCAACTACGGAAGCATGAAGAAAATTATCCTACTCATGACTTGGAGCTAGCAGCAGTCATCCATGCACTCAAAGAGTGGAGACACTTTTTGCTCGGAAATCGTTGTGAAATATATACGGATCATAAAAGCCTTAAATATATTTTCACGCAACCAGAGCTCAATTTACGACAACGACGCTGGTTGGAATTAGTCAAGGACTATGATGTCGGCATTCACTACCATCCAGGGAAAGCAAATGTAGTCGCAGACGCTCTTAGTCAGAACCCCAGCTCAGACAACGACAGTCTACAGAACTTGAGGCCTGAAATTCAGCAGGAGTTCGCCAAACTCAACATGGTGATAGTCGCGGAGGGCAACATATCAAATCTGGAGATACAGCCCACCCTAATGGAACAAATTAAGAAGGCTCAGCATGGACATCCCAGCATCGAAGGTATAAAGAGAAAAATGAGCCTAGGCATGGCTTCAGAGTTCGTCGTAGACAATGAGGGAGTATTATGGTACGGGGACAGACTTTGCGTACCGAACATTGAGGACCTCAAACAGCAAATCCTAACCGAAAGCCACACCGCCCCATATTCAATCCACCCTGGAGGAACCAAAATGTACAAAGACATTCAGGAAAGGTTTTGGTGGCACGGCATGAAGAGGGATATAGCCACATTCATTGCATGTTGTGATTCATGCCAGCGCATTAAAGCCGAGCACCAAAAACCAGCAGGGCTACTACAGCCAAACAGGATACCTGAGTGGAAATGGGACGAAATTGGAATGGATTTTATCGTCGGACTACCTCGATCACAACGTGGAAATGATGCCATATGGGTCATCACAGATAGGCTAACCAAGGTAGCACATTTCATTCCCGTGAAGACGACCTACTCCACTCAGAAGCTTGCTAAGCTTTATCTCTCCCGTATAGTTTGTCTGCATGGAGTCCCAAAGACTATAATATCCGACCGGGGCACTCAATTTGTCTCTAAATTTTGGGATCACATACAACAAGCTCTGTGCACTCAACTAGCATTCAGTACAGCGTACCACCCCTAGACTGATGGACAAACTGAACGCGTGAACCAAATCCTAGAGGACATGCTAAGAGCCTGTGTTCTCACCTATGGAACCAGTTGGGAGGAAAGCTTGCCATATGCCGAGTTCGCATACAACAACAGTTACCAAACCAGCCTACAAATGGCACCTTTTGAAGCATTGTACGGACGGAGATGTCGTACCCCATTAAATTGGTCAGAAATAGGTGATAGTCGCATCTTCGGCCCAGGCATGCTCAAGGAAGCCGAGGAGAAAGTTAAACAAATCAGGGACCGACTCAAGACAGCTCAAAGCCGACAAAAGAGCTATTACGATAAAAAACATCATGAGGTCAGCTTTGAACCCGGTGAATATGTATACCTACGAGTGTCTCCTATGAGGGGCCTGCAACGGTTCAAAATTAAAGGGAAGCTAGCCCCAAGATTTATTGGACCCTTCTGTGTAGTTGCACGAAGAGGCACAGTAGCCTACCAGCTAGACCTACCCAAAGAGCTGTCAGACGTCCATGATGTGTTCCACGTCTCACAGTTGAGGAAATGTGTGAGCAACCCGGAAAAGCATGTATCTCATGAGAGCATTGACGTGCAACCAGACCTCACCTACCGAGAGCGACCAATAAAAATATTGGTAGAGTCTGAAAGGAGGACCCGTCAGAAAACAATTAAATTTTTCAAGGTTCAGTGGAGCAATCACACCGAGGATGAAGCAACATGGGAAAGAGAGGATTTTCTTCAGGCAGAGCACCCACATCTATTCGAGGATCAGCCGAAATCTCGGGGACGAGATTTTTCCTAAGGGGGTAGGTGTTGTGACACCCAAAAATTTTATTTGGTTTTATCAAAATCTTTATTGGGTTTGAAGGAGGTTATTTAATTTTTTTTAAAGGGCTCTCCTTCTCAAAAACTTTCTTTGTATGACAAGTATTTTGTTTGGTTTCATCCAAAACTTGATCTTTGGTCTTGAAGGTTTTTCATCTTGTGTTGGCTCAACACAAATGTTTTTCATTGGGAAAGTTTTTGAAAATCTTATCTTTTTAAAATAGCCCTATGGCATATGGAGTGATCCTTTCCCTTTCAAAATTTCCTCTTGCCATGACCTAAGTGGAAATCCCCCTCCCAAAAGCCATCTCCCCTCTTTGTGTCAAGATAAACTTCAAATCCAGCAAGTTAAAGTCCCCCATGATTTTATCTCCATTTATTTCTAATCAAAAACCTTTTCTGTCCTCTATTTTGACCCTTGGAGATTTACAAAGGAACCACTAGTTCTCCTTTGAGTTTTGCCTCCAAACAAATTTCCCTGGCTAGTCCTTAGAACCCTCAACCAAGATCCACTGGTCTCCAGTTCAAAATTTTCAAAATAAGCTTGCTGCAAGTTTGGGCCATATTTGCAAAATTTTGTGAAATTCATTTGTTTCCTTCTCCTAAAAATCTGAGAAAATTCAGGCAGCCTCTGGATGCATCAAGAGGTCATCTCACCAAGTCCCAGCTCCAGACAATTTTTCCTCGTGCCCAAATCATATCATCGAACAACTGGAGGGCACTGTACCTGTAGAAGTTCAGAGTTTCAGAAAAAAACAGTTTCAGAGCCAGTGTCGTTTTCTTCAGAACACCATGTCGATCTCGCGAGTAGCTGCAGTGGCACATTGCCCCCTGTTCCTCCTTCTTATCCCCGCGCTGCACGGTCGCCTGGACACTTGCGGGCGTCGGCGGCGAGCTGGCCGAGGTGCAGCGCCCCATGCGCGGCGGCAGCAGCACCCGCTGCGGCTGCCAGACACGCGCAGCATGGGACGGCCCCGTCCAGCACCGCCCAAGCCACCAGAGGCCACCGCGTGGCCGTCCCCTCCTCTGCGCACGCTGCAGAGCCGTCGTCATGAACTGGGAGGCACGGAGCGTGCTCCCTGCCGCCGTCGTGCCCGTACGGCCGTTCCGTCGAGGACCGAAGCATTACCCCAACCCGACCGAGGTTTTAGCAGAGAAACGGTGCCAGTGGACCACCACGATGATGCCCAACCGCCTAAACCTCCTGCCCGACCTCTGCCTCGCCGTAATTGCTCTCCGGAGTTATCCCGTTCACGGCCACCTCCTCGGATCGCCTATAAAAGGAGGTCCCGAGCTCGAACTCGAGCACGCACCATCCCTACACCCCACAAGTACCACGCCAAACCACTGGGCAGGCCTCGAGGAAGTCTTCTTCCCCAACTCCGGCCGCCTCGACCCGCTTCGGGATCCGACAGGATTCACTCCCGTGCGTGCACCCCTGCCTCTCAACTCATGCCAGTAGCCTCCTAGTGCATCCACCTCTCTAACCCGCGCACCAATTTGGAGTTTGCAGCACCCACCGGGGAGTTCCTGTAACACCCCGCACGTAACTTGCCATATTTGTAACTCCGACTCTTGCCATTTCCGACTATGTGTTATGTTATTCCCTCCGTTGTCGGGTTTTGTCTTTCGTTTTGTATTTTTTTCATGTCATGCATTTTCATATCATGTCATCATGTGCATTGCATTCGCATACGTGTTCGTCTCTTGCATCCGAGCATTTTCCCCGTTGTCCATTTTGCAATCCGGCGCTCCTATCTCCTCCGACGCATCCCTCTTGTTTTCTTTCGTGTGCGTGTGTCAAACTTTCTCGGGATGGACCGAGGCTTGTCAAGTGGCCTTATTATACCACCCGGATCTACCGGTCAAGTTTCGTTCCATTCGGAGGTCGTTTGGTACTCCAACGGTTAACCGGGCATCCGCAAAGTCCATTTGAGTGTCCAGCAAAAAACCCCTCTAAAACCAGCCCAAAACCCACCAAACTCTCTTCCATGCTCTAGGTCGTTCGATCACGATCGTGTGGGCGAAAACCGCACCTCATTTGGAGCCTCCTAGCTCCCTCTACCTATTTATATGTGGGCATCCCGAAAAACGAAACCGCAGACGAACCCTAGCTTCTCCACCGCGCGCCGCCGCACGAAAACGTCTGCCAACGGACGCGTCCATCTCCTCCGCCGCCGCCACGTGGCACGCCTCCGGCCACCCACCGCGCCGGCCCGCCGCGGGCCCGCCGGCCCGCACCGCCACCGCACGCGCCCGCCGCCGCCTCGCCTCCCA
>NC_057805.1:171108771-171135751 GCF_018294505.1 Triticum aestivum | reverse complement strand
GGCCCCGCCGGCCCCTGCCTCGCCGTCGTCGGTCCCCATCGCCGTCACCGTCGGCAGCTCAAGCACGAGCGCGAGATCCGCTCGATCCGATCTGAACTCTCGTGAGCGTTGACTTTCTCCTCGCCCCTTTTTTCCTAAGTCCTCAGAATTTCTCAGCAACTTGCCATGTTCGTAGCTCTATAACTTCTTGCATGTAGCTCCGATTCGCGCGTGTAATATGTCAAGTTGTTCGGCTCGTGATGCTCTTTATTTTGTTCCATTGCACCATGTTCATTAGAGGTCATCTTGATGCCCAAATCTCTGTTGGAAGAGGGCTAGTTGCTGTTATTCTCTGGTTCTTATCAGAACTTGGAGATTTGTCATTTTTGTATCATTAAACCTGTGCATCTTTTGAGCATGAGCTCTACATGTGTTTTGAAGTATGCCATGCCATCTTTCCATTGGTGTAGTCCATATATTTTTGTGATCTCTGTGGTGACTAGCACAAGCATGCAAAGTAGGCCCCGTAATATTACTGATTTCAGGGACTTGAGTGATTTCTCTAAGTCCTTGTCTGCTGTAATTTGTTTGCCATGAGATCCATGCATATTTTGGAGATGTTCAGTAAGGATGTTTTGTAGATATAGTTGTAGTTGATACACTCCTGCAATTGTTTGCAATTATGGAGTGCCATAGCATGACTCAATCTTGCTCTACTTTTGCTATAAAATATTTCTGGCAGATTCTTAACATGATATGCAATCTTGGCAAGCTTATTGTAGTTGATCCATACATGGTATGTACTTGTTCTTGCCATGGTTAGCTTCATAAACATGCCATCTGGCTGTAGGTATGCTTGGTTTGTAGTGCATTGCTCTGTAGTGAGTGCATCAAGCTCACAAAGAGGCCTACATATTATTATTTCTGCCATGCTCTGTTTTCTGCAAAGTCTGAAACCTGCTAATGAAACTTGCTATGTTTACATGCTTGCCATCATTTCTTCTGGTCCTTTTTGGCTTATGGTCAGTAAGGGACTTTTGTCATGTGCATTTAGTAGAACACTTCCATGCCTTGTTTTGCTATGTTAAGTTCCTGTAGCATGTTGATTTCGTGCTCTGAACATTGCTACCTGATGCTGTTTACTGCCATGTCCAGTTTTTCACCAAGTCTGTGAACCTGTAATCTTTTGCACTTTTGCCATGCTTGTTTGAGCTTGATATGTTGTGAACTAGCCGTAGCTCAGTGTTCATCTTTTGTCAAGCATCTCCTGTAGATTACTTCCATGTGCCTTGTTGCTATGTTGGGGTGCTGTAGCATTGTTACTTGTTGCATTTTATGTGCGATCTTGCTGTTTATCGCAGATTAGTGTCATTCTTGTTTTGCTTGCCATTTGCAAACCGTGCATCTGTTTCCGGTGATCTTTATATCGATTTCGACCGAAATCATCTCATCTTTCCAGTGGCATGCTTGGTTTGCCATGTTACTGCCATGTTCATCATTTTCCTTCCGGAGCACGCATATGCATCGCATATCATATCTTGCATATCATACATGTTTTGCATCATGTTGCTTGTGCATTTCTCGTTGTTGATTGTGGTTCCGTTTGTTTGTGTTCTTGTCTTGGGTAGAGCCGGGAGACGAGTTCGTGAACGAGGAACCTGTTGAGTAAGCTTACGAGGATCAAGCTCTCGACAACTCTGAGAATCTTGCAGGCAAGATGACCACCCCTCGAAATCACTTCTATCTTTGCTATGCTAGTTGTTCGCTCTATTGCCATGCTTCGCTACCTATCACTTGCTATATCATGTCTCCCATTTTAGCCATGTCATCCCCTAACCATCTTTTCCTAGCAAACCATTGTTTGGCTAAGTTACCGCTTTTGCTCAGCCCTTCTTATAGCGTTGCTAGTTGCAGGTGAAGTCGAAGTTTGTTCCATGTTGGAACATGGATATGTTGGGATATCACAATATCTCTTATTTAATTAATGTATCTATATATATTGGTAAAGGGTGGAAGGCTCGGCCTTATGCCTAGTGTTTTGTTCCACTCTTGCTGCCCTAGTTACTGTTATACCGGGATTATGTTCCTTGAGTTTGCGTTCCTTACACGGTCGGGTGATTTATGGGACCCCCTTGACAGTTCGCCTTGAATAAAACTCCTCCAGCAAGGCCCAACTTTGGTTTTACCATTTTCCGCCTAAGCCTTTTCCCCCGGTTTTTCGCGAGCCCGAGGGTCATCTTTATTTTAAACCCCCGGACCAGTGCTCCTTCGAGTGCTGGCCCAAACCGAGCGATGTCCGGCGCCCCCGGGCAACCAGGGTCTATGCCAACCCGACGTCTGGCTCATCCGTTGTGCCCTGAGAACGAGATATGTGCAGCTCCTATCGGGATTTGTCGGCACATTCGGGGGCTTTGCTGGTCTTGTTTTACCATTGTCGAGATGTCTTGTAAACCGGGATTCCGAGACTGATCGGGTCTTTCCGGGAGAAGGTTTATCCTTCGTTGACCGTGAGAGCTTATGATGGGCTAAGTTGGGACACCCCTACAGGGTATTATCTTTCGAAAGCCGTGCCCGCGGTTATGAGGCAGATGGGAATTTGTTAATGTCCGGTTGTAGAGAACTTATCACTTGACCCAATTAAAATACATCAACTGCGTGTGTAGCCGTGATGGTCTCTTCTCGGCGGAGTCCGGGAAGTGAACACAGTCTGTGTTATGAATGGCGTAAGTAGGTGTTCAGGATCACTTCTTGGTCATTGCTAGATGACGTCCGTTCCGTTGCTTCTCTTCTCGCTCTCATTTGCGCAAGTTAGCCACCATATATGCTTTTGCCGCTGCAGCTCCACCTCTTTGCGCCATCCTTTCCTACTAGCTTAAATAGTCTTGATCTCGCGGGTGTGAGATTGCTGAGTCTCCGTGACTCACAGATTCTACCAAAACAGTTGTAGGTGCCGACGATGCCAGTGTAGATGATGGCGTCGATCTCAAGTGGGAGTTCGACGAGGAACGTGGTCGTTACTATGTTTCTTTTCCTGATGATCAGTAGTGGAGCCCAGTTGGGACGATCAGGGATCTAGCATTTGGGGTTGTCTTATTTTCATCTGGATTTTGACCGTAGTCGGTCTATATGATTGTATTTTGGATGATGTATGATGATATTTATGTATTGTGTGAAGTGGCGATTGTAAGCCAACTCTTTACCCCATTCTTGTTCATTACATGGGATTGTGTGAAGATGACCCTTCTTGCGACAAAACCACTATGCGGTTACGCCTCTAAGTCGTTCCTCGACACGTGGGAGATATAGCTGCATCGTGGGTGTTACAGTTCCACCCTCGCCCGAACCACCGTCCGCCGGAGATAAGGTCGCCGTCACCGTGGTGCTCACCGACGGCCAAGTCCACCACCCACCGACGCGGAAGGACACCCTGAACCCGTAGGTACCCTCCGATCACCCTACCTCGCCGTGGATCAACGCCGGCGACCACCGTAGCCTTCGGGCACCGGCGAGCTCTGTTGGAGTTTGAACCTGACGGGTGGGACCCCCCGTCAGCCTCTCTTTCTTCTCCTTCGGATCGTTTTCTGAAGGCGCCTTCGGGCAAAGTGTGTTTTCTCTCTGGGCTGGCGTATTTCGTACCGAAGCGTTTTCCTGCTTTTTCAAACAAGCCCCTGGATCTTTTCTGTTTCATCACAGATTAGTCCTTGGACTAAAACCCTTATATCTTTTAAACAAAAAATGCTTTTTGATTGATTCTTTTTTTGTCAGTCTTATATTTTTGTCTACTTTTTTTATAGTATTTATTTGGAAAAAAATTGGAATAAATTTTATGCACACAACGGTATTCACGTTAGTATACGGTTCCTTTATGCCGTAGATTCCGGAGGAGGTGACGGAGCCGCGAACTTCGCCGAGCTAGACTCCGACTTCTCCGAACCAGGCAAGCATGTTTGAACCTTTGATATGATGGGTGTTTTGCATGTTTGCTTGAATAGTTTGTGCATGGCATATGGGCATCGGTGAGTGTTACGTTGCATGCAAGGCAACTAACCGTGTGCTTCGAAGTTTACTGTGATCTTTTGATGAGAGATGACCTGATCATGTGGTGACATGAGAGGTAGTAAGATGGTATTGTCGTAGCATGCCAGTCTTATGTCAACTGATAAACTCCGACGTTAACGTGGACCGAGCCACGTTACCGTTCGTCCCCTTCCGTGCTGCCACATGTTTTCTGCAAAGAATACGGTTTAGTAAGTTGCAAACCTCTTTCCTTGTACACACCAAATAGAGGGGCCGGGATGAGGGTTCCATGGCCCTGGATTAAAGCCAGTCATCCGTTCAGGGGGCATGGGTGTTTCCGGTTGGGACCGAGAGGGGGGCACCCCTTAGAGCGCGCGATATAAATTTGATCCCATGCTACGCGAGGTTGTAGCCTCCCCGTCTCAACGTTTTTCTTGAACGTTGCTTGGGGTGATTCCTGGCAACGGAATGTGGAATGGTGTGTACTGGTTAGATGTGTTTCTCCTAAAATACCGTAAACGGAACTAGTCCCTTGTGACTACTGAAATCCGTTGGCTGTGGTTAAGAGTACAAACTCTGCAGAGTCAAAACCTTCTGAGTCATCGTATCATGGTCAAAGACCTGGGTCAATGTATCCAAACAGTATCCATATCAGTCCCTGTCTCGGTCTCCGTGGAAATCCCCGGTGAACAAGTTTGAGTAGAAAACCCGGTTGAATGTTATTCCAGTGGATGGACTAACCATTTTAATGTTTCGTACCTGAGTATTTCCTTGAAATGATTTAACTTCATGAGCTACTGGAATATCGAGTTATGAAATATAAGCCCTTTATGTGATGTCGCTCAGACGTCCAACTGTGGCACTCTCGTTGTTCATTTTTGATATAAGCCCTTTATGTGATGTCGCTCAGACGTCCGACTGTGGCACTCTTGTTATTTACTTTTGATATAAGCCCTTTATGTGATGTCGCTCAGACGTCCGACTATGGCATTCTTGTTATTTACTTTTGATATAAGCCCTTTACGTGATGTCGCTCAGACGTCCGACTGTGGCACGCACTGTCGTTTATATTTCATTATAAGCCCTTTATGTGGTGTCGCCCTGACACCCGACAGCGGCATTATTAATTTATTTGTACCCTTTCGAGGAGTCATTTCAGACACTCGATAGGCCTTCAGTATTACATTAGGATTTAGGGAGGACTACCGCCCGACTTACTTTTTATTTCCCGTGCATTGCTATTTTTTATCTGAGTGCGCATTATTAATCTGTTCATATGTATTATGTTTGCATTATTTATATCTCATGTCCAAACTGTCTTGCGAGTACTTTCATAGTACTCACCTGGCTTGTTGATTTGGCCAGATGTTGACGAAGGCGATCTCATGGATGATGAGTTTGATAGCGAGTCCGACGCCTAGAGGAGTCCCAGTCAGTCCCGTGCGACCCTGGTTTTGGTCACTTGTATTATATTCGCTTCCGCCACCCAAATAATAGTCCTCGAGCCTCACTCCGACGCTCGATGAGCTGTAAGATTTAGGAGTCATGTCACCCACTTCACCGTGACGTATCCACACCCACTTTTATTACGAGTCAGTAGTTATGCCACCATACCCATTGTGTCATATCTGCCTTTATGTATAATATCGGCGTGCTTGTAATAAATTGTTGAGCAGCCTCCGCTCAACCTTGCATTATATTTAGTACTCCTGGATTTTTCTGTAATCAAGAATTTGTCTACCAGTAAGAAGGATTCTTCTCTACTGGTCCGTTAAAGGGATCGGTTTCTCAATAAATGTTTTATTGGAAAACCGGTCGTGACACCGGCTCCTCGCCGCCGGCTTTATTATGGAAGTATTTTTCCTAGAGTGGCTTGCCAACCCAGTCTTGGTGTTGAAGAAGAACAACAAATGGCGTATGTGTATAGACTACACCAGCCTCAACAAGGCCTGCCCCAAAGATCCGTTTGCTTTGCCACGGATTGATCAAGTGATAGACTCCACGGCCGGATGCGAGCTGTTGAGTTTTTTGGATGCCTACTCAGGATACCACCAGATCAAGTAGGACCCAGCAGACCGCCTGAAGACTGCCTTCATCAAGTAGATCCGTTTGCTTTGCCACGGATTGATCAAGTGATAGACTCCATGGCCGGATGCGAGCTGTTGAGTTTTTTGGATGCCTACTCAGGATACCACCAGATCAAGTAGGACCCAGCAGACCGCCTGAAGACTGCCTTCATCACACCATTTGGAGCTTTCTGTTAACTGACTATGACATTCGGCTTGAGGAATGCTGGTGCCACTTTTCAGCGTTGCATGCAGAAATGCCTCGTCAAGCAACTCGGCAGAAATGCCCACGTCTATGTAGAAGATATTGTGGTGAAGACAGAGAAGCGCGGCACCCTGCTGGAGGACCTCAAAGAAACGTTTGCCAACTTGCGCTGATTCCAGATTAAGCTCAACCCCGAGAAATGCGTGTTCGGAGTACCAGCCGGCCAGCTTCTAGGTTTTCTGGTCTCCGAACGCGGCATTGAGAGAATGGAGATTCCCACCAAGTTGCGGGACGTGCAGAAGTTCACTGGGTGCCTGGCCTCCTTAAACCGCTTTATCAGCCGGCTAGGAGAGAAGGCTCTCCCCCTGTACCGACTCATGAAGAAATCCACTCATTTCGAGTGGAATGACCAAGCAGACCAAGCCTTCCATGAGTTGAAGAAGATGCTGACTACTCCACCTGTCCTGGTGGCGCCGACTGAGAAGGAGCCCATGCTCCTTTACATTGCCGCGACTAGCCGAGTGGTCAGTACAGTTGTCGTGGTCCAGCGCCCGGAAGAAGGCCGAGCCCAGCTAGTCCAGAGGCCGGTATATTATCTAAGCGAAGTACTATCCAGCTCAAAGCAAAACTACCCGCACTACCAGAAGATGTGCTATGGAGTGTACTTCGCCGCCAAGAAGCTGAAGCCCTACTTTCAAGAGCATCCCATCACGGTCGTGTGCACCACCCCGCTTGCCGAGATCATAGGCAGCCGGGATGCATCCGGCCGGGTGGCTAAATGGGCCATTGCGCTGGCACCTTACACAATCTTCTACCAGCCCCGCACCGCCATCAAGTCCAAAGCATTGGCCTACTTCCTCGTTGACTAGGCCGAGACCCAGTACCTACCGCCAGCTCCCGACTCTACCCATTGGCGGATGCACTTCGACGGGTCCAAGATGCGCACCGGCTTGGGAGCCGGCATCGTCCTCACCTCTCCCAAAGGCGACAAACTCAGATACACGCTGCAAATCCACCTCGCCACCTCCACCAACGTGGCCGAGTACGAGGCACTCATACACGGGCTCCGGCTAGCCAAAGAGCTCGGCATACGCCGGATCCTGTGTTATGGCGACTCAGACTTGGTGGTCCAGCAGTCATCTGGCGACTGGGACGCCAAGGATGCAAACATGGCGAGCTATTGATTCCTCGCCCAGCAGATCAGTGGGTACTTCGAAGGGTGCGAGTTCCTTCACGTGCCACGGGCAGACAACGACCAAGCAGATGCCCTGGCGCAGATCGGCTCCACCCGACAGGCTATACCGACCGGTGTCTCTCTCCAGCGCCTCCTCCAACCATCCATCAAGCTGTCTCCAGAGTCGGACTCTATCTTCGTACCGCCTGCCACGGATGTAGCCGGATCCGACTGGAGGAACCCAGCAGGCGGCTCGGGGACTTCAGAACCCGGCCCGGGGACTACAGCGACACAAGAAGCGGTGGCCGACTCCAACTCCCCACCACCCAACCCGCCCACCCGAGTCACAGTGGCCGTACTGACAGTAGAAGAAGTCACAGCTCCATCATGGGCCCAGCCCATCCTCAACTTCCTAGTCAACAGAGAGCTGCCGGCTGATGAGATCTCGGCAAGACTAGTGCAACGTCGAGCCGGAGCATATGTAATAATAAACAGAGAACTTGTCAAGCGCAGCGTCAGTGGAGTCTTCCAGCGCTGCGTCGAGCCAGAGAAATGTGTGGCAATCCTCAAGGATATCCATCAAGGCGAATGCGGCCACCATGCAGCCTCAAGATCACTTGTGGCCAAAGCTTTCCGCCATGGTTTCTTTTGGCCGACTGCTTTGGAAGATGCCAAAGAGATAGTCAAAAGCTGCAAAGGATGCCAAGTCTTCAGTTCCAAGCAACACCTGGCGGCTTCTGCACTCAAGACCATCCCCCTCACCTGGCCCTTTGCCGTCTGGGGGCTGGACATGGTGGGCCCATTCAAGACAGCCCGCGGCGGCTTGACACATCTGCTTGTCGCCGCGGACAAATTTACCAAGTGGATCGAAGCAAAGCCGATCAAGAAGCTGAACGGGCCGACTGCCGTGACGTTCATTGCCGACATCACTACTCGGTACGGCGTGCCCCCCGAGGAGCACTCGGGGACTGCCCTCCTTTATCTATGAATGACGAGTGTCATATTCATGAATGTATTATTACATTTGATTTTCTGTCTGGCACCGGGTTCGACTAGTTGGCCCGGGGACTGGCCGCCTTAAGTTATATTAAAGTTCTACCTGAAGTCAGACAAGTAGTGTGCCGGCACCCGAGACCTCTCTTGTTGAAAGTCGCAGCTCGAAGAACCGACTGTCCGACTGGCAAGAGCCAAAGGCAGAAAGGATGCCCGCATGAAAAACGGCTAAGGACTAACGAACTTGTATAACGCAAAGACGGCCTCCAACCACGCTTGCCGGCTGTCAAAACAGCCGGCTGGCTGGCCTCCCAATCACTTCGCTATAATCCAACAAAGCTAGAGTACTTGCCCTCCCAACTGGCCAAGCACTTCTCCAGCCACAGATTGCAGAGCAACTGTCCGACTGGGGAGGCGGCAACCAAGGGACGGCGGCAAAGGAAACAACAGAAGGATGAAAAGCAAAGAACAAGGGAAAGCCAAACGCATGCATAATTATATTTACACATAAGGCCCCCAATAGGCCGGTAATCAATATAGTACGAATACACCCCCAGTGGGTGGAATTGTGCAAACCTAACAAAATACTGTTCCAAGAGTGGTAAAACAGGAAAATAGAGGCAGCTGACTAGACTAAGGGCGCAGTGTGGGAGCCGGGTTGGTCGGTGGAGATGGCGCCACCGGCTGGAGGAGTGGCCAGCTGGCGGGTCTCGGCTTGATCATCGCCGGCTGCAGGCGGTGCACCCGCGCGTGCCTTGTTGCTGGAGGCACGGTCAAGCTGAGGCTGACCGGCCGCTCCACCATCTGGCCCGGGGTCTTCACCCTCCTCCACCTCCTTCTCGCCCTCGTCGCTGGAGTCAATCTCCTCCGCCGAGTCCTCACCGTCTGCTGGGTTCAGCCCAAACCACTCCTCCGGCTGGGCAACACCATTGTCGTCCACCTCAGGAGCGAAGGCGCTGGTGTCGGTGTAATTGGCGATCGCCGAAGCCCGCTGGATGATAGCCGGCGCGCCGGCTCCAGCTCCGTGTCGGCCTCCTACCGCCAGGTGGCTAGCTGGTCCAGACTCAGCTCGGGATACCAGGCCTTGGCGAACTCCAGCGCCCGCCTGGCGCCGGACTGAGCCGCCGAAGCCTTCCAGGCCTCGAAGCGGCCGACCGCCACCTCCAGCCAGTCGGCAGTCTGACTGGGGGTGCGGGGAATCACTTCACCAGGCCAGAGAGCGGCCAACACCTGTGCCCCAACACGCTGAAGCCGGCGGAGCAGGCGATGAGCCGGCTGGAGGCGGGCCTGGATCGCCAAGAGCTGCTCCTCCAGTGACCGGCGAGCGTTTGGTGCGATCTCGGCGCCAGCCTGCCTTTGTGCCTCGCGGTGGGCCTCGACGACCTGGTTGGCGGCGGTAGAGTAGCCAGGGAAGTACTCTACGCAAGGAAGAAAGAGAAAGAAGAGAAAACACCAAGTCAGAAAACGAGCTAAAACGGCAAGCGGCAAGCAAGGACGAAGAGGAAGGCGGCCTACCGTCAACCAAGTCTTTGATCTGGCCATAGCCGTTGATCAGCGTCTGCTTCGATTCGGCCCAGCTGGCCGCCTCTGTCTCATACTCGGCTTGGAGGACGGCCTCGCTGTCCCGCACCGCCTTCAGGGCCGCCTTGTGACTCTCCTCCTGGTCGGCCAACCTCTTGGCCAGGCGGTCACGCTCCTGTGCCAAGGCGGCAAACTCGGCCTCCTTAGCGCGGAGGGCGGCCTGAGTCCCGCCCAACTGCTGCCTTAGACTGGCGTTGGCCGCTGCAGGGATGGCAGAAAAGAAAGAAGCAATAAGGACAAAGTCATCAAAGAAGATCCGACCCGACTGCTCAGCAGTCATCTCGAATCTCGGGGACTACACCCAGTGGGTGCGCTGACGCGCCCCCACGTGAGATAAAAGACGAAGCACTTACCCCGGCTCTCAGATTGGTCAGCAATCTTCTGGGTCAGCTCCCGAGCCTGGGAGTTGAAGGCAGCCGCGTGGAGGTTGCGGTAGTCCTGCAAGTCAGGCAGAGGAGCGAATGAGAACAATAATAGCAAAACAAGGCCCGCTAAGAAGTTCCAAGCCGCCTGCTCAGCAGCCGACTCGGAACTCGGGGACTATACCTAGTGGGTGCGCTGACGCGCCCCCACGGAAGAAACCAAGATCAAAAAAGCAAAGACAAGAAGACTAACCCGAATGGCCGCCCGCGTCGCAAGGAACTCGTCATTATATTTCCTCAGCGCCACAGCCTCGGCTTGAAGCCGGTTCCGGACGTCCTGCGCGGCCACGTTCACCACAGCCGTCCCTCCACCTGGCGTCCACCCCGAGCTGGCGCTGGCCGCCTCCATGTCCTGGACCGACGAGCTGGAGCCCGCGGACTTTTGCGGCTCCGATGCAGCCTTCCCCGCGCGCTGGCGCGACGGTGTCTGGACCACCAGATCAGTCCTCGCGGCCGGCTCGCCCCCGGCCGATTGGCCAGGCGGCAAGTTAGGCCGGCCGCCTTGGGTCGCCCCAGTCGGCGGGGCCGGTGCTGCCTCCCTCTCCGGGACGACGATGTCGTCCCCCCTCTCCAATCCCGGCTGGTCACCGCCGGCTTCTTCTGGCGGGGGCTCTGGGGCCTCAGGCGCCGCGACGCGCAGTGGGGTGACAAGCAAGGCCCCCTCCGCCATCGCCGCGGCCGCAGCCTCCGCTTGGGCCTTGGCCGCTGCATCGGCGCGCGCCTTCACCGCCTCCTCCTCCTGCGCCGCCTTGGCGGCGGCCGCCCTCAACTCCTCCGCCTCCCGCTCCTCCTGCGCCTCCCGCGCGTTTCGCTCCGTCGCCGCCTGAACCTCGGCACGGGGGTCCACGCGGTGAGTGGTGCTCCTGGATCCTCCCGGCGATCCAACGACGGAGGCGGCAGCAACCCGCTCGAGCGACAGTGGAGCCCTGATTTTTGACAAAGGACAAGGATTCAGGAACTACCAGAGAAAAGAAGAAAGAATACATGAGGAGTATACACTTACGCCGACACCGTCTGCGGCTGCTTCACCGCCTTGCGGAAGCGGGCCGCCTTCGCGGCCGCCTCATCCCGCCTGGTCGCCGCTGCCCCGCCCTTGGGCTTCTTCGGCCGACTGCCGAACAAGCCCGACACGGCACGACGCTTCTCCCCGCCACCCCGAGCAGGCGGTGCGGCGGAGGAACCCGCGCCGTGGCCAAAAGCCGGCTGGCGGCGTGGGACGACTACCGCCTCGTCGTCAGCCGGCCAGTCGTCGAAGCTGACTCCAAGCCCGGAGCCGCCTGCCTCGCCGCCGGCTTGGCCGCCACCCGCCTCGGTGTTGTCATCCATGGCGGCCGCCCCCAAGTTGGGGTCCTCCAGGTCGTGCTCCGTCCGGTCGGGGAGGAATCGGAGCTCCGCCTCTGACCCGTCTACAGGCCAAAGGAGAGGGCTCTGCCGAGACGTGCCGACTGGTCAGAGTCGGCCAAAAGGAACTCGGCGACAAAACTAAGAGAAGAAAGGGAAAAAGAGAACATACCGTGGGCGGTGGATGTGCCCGGGAATATGGCTCCTTGCGAAACTGCCATTCTGCGGAGAGCTTGCAGTTCGCAAGGTAATTCACCATATGGGCCACCTCGTCGTGCGGCATGTCCTTGGTGCACATCCGACTCGGATCGAGCTGGCCGCTCATCTGACAGATCAGGTGAGGGCGGCTCTGAAGTGGAAGCACCCGGCGCGCGACGAAGGCGGCCAGCAAGTCGGACCCAGTCAGGCCCTCCGACTGGATCATCACCCGCAGTCGGGCGACGGCTGCGGCTCCAGCCGGCGTCAGCGTCACGGCCCGATAGGACCACTGGGGCCGCCTACCCGCCGGCGGGCCGGCTACATAAGCCGGCAAATTGACGTAGTCGCCTTGCGGGGCGACGTTCTTCACGTAGAAGTATGACTTCTGCCAGAGCTTCACCGACTAGATTAGCATGATGACGGGGAAGGGGTTGTCGGCTGCCACCCTCCGCATCGCGATGAAGGCGCCACTCTGGGCCGGCACGCCCTGCATACGCGTGCCCAGCTTGGACTAGAAGAACTCCCTAGAGCTCGAGGGTGGGAAGAACACCAAGATAGCCTTCGCACAAGGTGACGAAGGCGGACAGCAGCACCACCGTGTTCGGGGTGAGGTGGTGCGGCTGGAGTTGATAGAATTCGAGGAAGGAACGGAAGAAAGCACTCGCTGGCAAGCCAATGCCGCGCAGGAAATGCGAGCGGAAGACCACTCGCTCGCCTTCCTCCGGTTCCGGTGTGATCTCCTTCTCAGGCACGAGACGGACCCGCACCTTATCCGCGTCGGGTAGCCGCCGCGTCTTGCGGAGGAACTCGACGTGGTCCATATGGACGTTGGAGCCGTCCCAGTCCCCGCCGTACTGCATGGCGGCGTGAGGCCGGCAAGAATGAGCGCGGTGGCGGGGAAAAGAATGGTGGGACGGCGCGGTGGCGAGGCGCTACTGTGAGGGAAAGCAGGAGGAAGAAGATGGTAGAGAGGAGAGGAGCGTGCGAGCGTCTGCCGCTTCCCCTCCTCCCCCTACTTATAGCCTCGTGTGGCGAAGCCGAGGAAGCGAGGCGTGGGGGGATGGGGGATTAACTGCACCCACTCCCCCACGTCCCGTGATTACTGCGCCCTAAAGACGTGCGAAAACCGCCGCCGGAAGACGTGCGGACGGCTTTGGGCCAAAAAGATTCCGCGCCTGGGGCGTAGGAGTGGTGGGCCCTTGGCCTGCGGCGATGTCTTGTCACGCGCGTGGGTTGGTAGGCTCTCTTCAGCTAGGGGATGCCATGTGGTTCACAGGCGGCGAGCGGCCGGCCCGGCGCACGTGCCAACAGACTCCCGCCTTCCGACTTTAAAAATTTCGCGAAGACAGCACGCCCAACCGGATCCGGCTCCCAGCTGCTGGCTCATCAAGATAAGAAGCTGCCCGAGCTTCTCGACCACCACTCAACCTCGAAGCCCAATCAGCTTCGGGGACTACTGTCGGAGTAAATGGCCACGGGTAGCCTAACCGACTCCCCCTGGCTCTTCGAAAAATTATCAGGCCATTCGAGCCTTCAAGCATACGAAGCATAGGGCCGCCTTCCCCCGGCCGGCTATCCCCAGGGCCGACTCCCAGAAGGCGACCCAGTCTCAGAAAACCTCCCCCAAGAAAGATACGAGATAGCCGACTCTAGGAAGCCGGCCCCAAGAGGACCGACTCCCAGAAGCCGACCATGAAGAAAGCCGACTCCCAGAAGCCGGCCAAGACTGCACCCACTAAGACTGTACCCACATAACGTTGATAGGATGGGGCGTGGCCGCAGTACAGCCCACTACCCCCGAATCCCGGAAAAGGCATGGCCACAGGGCGTCGTACGGGCTAGCCATCCCCCGTCCGGCGCGGCACTGTAGCCATGTTGGCCCCGACATCACCCACGACAGGTGCCAGAACGGCCCGCAGGCGGCGGGCCCCTTTGCCAGGGAGACATCTCGAGATGGCCCGGCCTCCTCTAGTCGGCCAGAGATGTGGCCGGCTCCCAACAGCCGGCTACCTCCCTCCCTCGAAGCATGCGCCCTATTAAGGAGACAAGACGAGGTAAGGCTACAGTGAGAGCTCGCCAAGGCGGCGACACTGTAGCCATGCTTACCTCGAGAAAGCCCTCGTCATCAGAGGTGAGGCAACAGTAACCAGCCGCCGACAAAGCCCCCATGCGGTGGGGCCGGCGTGCCGGCCAAGAAGCCGGCAGCCGGCGGGACCCACCAGTCGGCGGGCCCCAATGATCGGCAGAGAAGCCGGCAAGCATAGACACTGATGGTTGGGACCCGCGCCCAGCCGGATTACCATTGTACCCCTGGGGGGTAGGCCTATATAAACCACCCGGGACACCCATGCAAAGGGTTGGTCTCATAGAAATACACACACCACATAGAGAGAAAAGGAGAGCTAGCCTTGCCCTTCTTATCCCTCTAACCCGACAGCTCAAGGAGCACTTGTAGCTACTTGTCTTGATCTAGTGATCCTGCAGAGACCCCACAGAGCAGGACTAGGGGTGTTATCTCCATGGAGAGCCCTGAACCTGGGTAAGATTCGCCGGCGTGCATGTCTTCGCCTCATCCTGTTTCCAGGCACCAGCGACGTCTTACTGGCTCCCACAATGATAAGCCACCCGTTGGCATATGTCGCACCTACCACCCGACGGCTTTCAAATATCCTTAAACCCAGTTTTGCCATGAGAGTCCACCATATCTACCTATGGATTGAGTAAGATCCTTCAAGTAAGTTGTCATTGTTGCAAGCAATAAAAATTGCCCTCTAAATATGTATGATCTATTAGTGTGGAGAAAATAAGCTTTATACGAGCTCGTGATATGGAAGAAATAAAAGCGACGGACTGCATAATAAAGGTCCCTATCACAAGTGGCAATATAAAGTGACGTTCTTTTGCATTAATATTTTGTGCATCCAACCATAAAAGCACATGACAACCTCTGCTTCCCTCTACGAAGGGCCTATCTTTTATTTTTATCTAATACCTTATACAAGAGTCATTGTGATCTTCACCTTTCCTTTTTACACCTTATCCTTTGGCAAGCTCTGTGTGTTGGAAAGATCTTGATATATATATATATATATATATATATATATATATATATATATATAATTTTATGTGGGTTTTCATAAAGCATTATTGTTGACGTTACCTTTGAGGTAAAAGGTTGGGAGGCAAAAGTATAAGCCCCTATCTTTCTCTGTGTCCGATTAAAACTTCATACCAATAATTATTGCGTGAGTGTTAGCAATTGTGAAAGACTAAATGATAGTTGAGTATGTGGACTTGTTGAAAAGCTCTTATATTGACTCTTACCGATGTTATGATAAATTGCAATTGCTTCAATGACTGAGGTTATAGTTTGCTAGTTTTTCAATGAAGTTTCTGATTCATACTTTACATTGTGAATAGATTTTTACTTTAGCATAAGAAATCATATGATAATATATATATGTTGCTATCTAAGAATGATCATGATGCCTTCATGTCCGCATTTTATTTTATCGACACCTCTATCTCTAAACATGTGGACATATTTTTCGATATCGGCTTCCGCTTGAGGACAAGCGAGGTCTTAGCTTGGGGGAGTTGATACGTCCATTTTGCATCATGCTTTTATATCGATATTTATTGCATTATGGGCTGTTATTACACATTATGTCAGAATACTTACCTTTTATCTCTTATTTTACAAGGTTTACACGAAGAGGGAGAATGCCGGCAGCTGGAATTCTGGGCTGGAAAAGGGGCAAATATTAGAGAAATATTTTGGACAGCTCCAAAAATCCTGAAACTACACGAAAGTCAGTTTTGGAATATATTAAAAATATTGGGCGAAGAAAGCACCAGAGGGGGCCAACCACCGTCCACGAGGGTGGGGGCGCGCCCTATCCCCTGGGCGCGCCCCCTACCTCGTGGGCCACCTGGAAGCCCCCCGATGCCCATCTTCTGGTATAAGGTGTCTTTCGCCCTGGAAAAAATAAGAAGAAAGCTTTCGGGATGAAGCGCCGCCGTCTCGAGGCGGAACCTGGAGGAACCAATCTATGGCTCCGACGGAGCTGTTCTGCCGGGGAAACATCCCTCCGGGAGGGGAAATCGTCACCATCGTCATCACCATCAATCCTCTCATCGGGAGGGGGTCAATCTCCATCAGCATCTTCACCAGCACCATCTTCTCTAAAACCCTAGTTCATCTCTTGTATCCGATCTTTGTCTCAAAACCTCAGATTGGTACATGTGGGTTGCTAGTAGTGTTGATTACTCCTTGTAGTTGATGTTAGTTGGTTTATTCGCTGGAAGATTATATGTTCAGATCCTTTATGCATATTAATATCCCTCTGATTATGAACATGAATATGATTTGTGAGTAGTTATGTTTGTTCCTGAGGACATGGGAGAAGTCTTGTTATAAGTAGCCATTTGAATTTGGTATTCGTTCGATATTTTGATGAGATGTATGTTGCCTTTCCTCTAGTGGTGTTATGTGAACGTCGACTACATGACACTTCACCATTGTTTGGGCCTAGGGGAAGGCGTTGGGAAGTAATAAGTAGATGATGGGTTGCTAGAGTGAAACAAGCTTAAACCCTAGTTTATGCGTTGCTTCATAAGGGGCTGATTTGGATCCATATGTTTCATGCTATGGATAGGTTTACCTTAATTCTTCTTTCGTAGTTGCAATTGCTTGCGAGGGAGGTTAATCATAAGTGAGATGCTTGTCTGAGGAAGGGCAGTACCAAAGCACCGGTCCACCCACATATCAAATTATCAAAGTAACGAACGCGAATCATATGAGCATGATGAAAACTAGCTTGACGATAATTCCCATGTGTCCTCGGGAGCACTTTCCTTTATATAAGAGTATTTCCAGGTTTGTCCTTTGCTACAAAAAGGATTGATCCGCCTTGTTGCACTTTGTTTACTTTTCTTACTTGTTACCCGTTACGAATTACCTTATCACAAAACTATCTGTTACCGATAATTTCAGTGCTAGCAGAGAATACCTTACTGAAAACTGCTTGTCATTTCCTTCTGCTCCTCGTTGGGTTCTGCTACCTCTTGAGCACTGCGTTGGTTTTCCCTTGAAGAGGAAAGGGTGATGCAGAAAAGTAGTGTAAGTATTTCCCTCAGTTTTTGAGAACCAAGGTATCAATCCAGTAGGAGGCTACGCGCGAGTCCCTCGCACCTACACAAAACAAATAAATCCTCGCAACCAACGCGATAAGGGGTTGTCAATCCCTACACGGTCACTTACGAGACTGAGATCTGATAGATATGATAGGATAATATTTTTGGTATTTTTATGATAAAGATGCAAAGTAAAATAAAAGAAAAGTAAAAAGGCAATGGAAATAACTAAGGGTTGGAAGATTAATATGATGAAGATAGACCCGGGGGCCATAGGTTTCACTAGTGGCTTCTCTCAAAAGCATAAGTATTTTACGGGTGGGTGAACAAATTACTGTTGAGCAATTGACAGAATTGAGCATAGTTATGAGAATATCTAGGTATGATCATGTATATAGGCATCACATCCGAGACAAGTAGATCGACTCCTGCGTGCATCTACTACTATTATTCCACACATCGACCGCTATCCAGCATGCATCTAGAGTATTAAGTTCATAAGAACAGAGTAACGCCTTAAGCAAGATGACATGATGTAGAGGGATAAATTCATGCAATATGATAAAAAAACCATCTTGTTATCCTCGATGGCAACAATACAATACGTGCCTTGCTGCCCCTACTGTCACTGGGAAAGGACACCGCAAGATTGAACCCAAAGCTAAGCACTTCTCCCATTGCAAGAAAGATCAATCTATTAGGCCAAACCAAACTAATAATTCGAAGAGACTTGCAAAGATAACCAATCATACATAAAAGAATTCAGAAGATTCAAATATTATTCATAGATAAACTTGATCATAAACCCACAATTCATCGGTCTCAACAAACACACCGCAAAAGAAGATTACATCGAATAGATCTCCACGATAGAGGGGAGAACATTGTATTGACATCCAAAAAGAGAGAAGAAGCCATCTAGCTACTAACTATGGACCCGAAGGTCTGAGGTAAACTACTCACACTTCATCGGAGAGGCTATGGTGTTGATGTATAAGCCCTCCGTGATCGACGCCCCCTCCGGCGGAGCTCCAGAACAGGCCCCAAGATGGGATCTCATGGGTACAGAAGGTTGCGGCGGTGGAATTAGGTTTTTGGCTCCGTATCTGATCGTTTGGGGGTACGTAAGTATATATAGGAGGAAGGAGTACGTCGGTGGAGCAACGTGGGGCCCATGAGGGTGGAGGGCGCGCCTGGGGGGTAGGCGCGCCCCCCTACCTCGTGGCTTCCTCAAAGCTTCCTTTACGTAGGGTCCAAGTCTCCTGGATCATGTTCGTTCCAAAAATCATGTTCCTGAAGTTTTCATTCCGTTTGGACTCCATTTGATATTCTTTTTCTGCGAAACCCTGAAATAGGCAAAAAAACAGCAATTCTGGGCTGGGCCTCCGGTTAATAGGTTTGTCCCAAAAATAATATAAAAGTGAATAATAAAGCCCAATAATGTCCAAAACAGAAGATAATATAGCATAGAGCAATCAAAAATTATAGATACGTTGGAGACATATCAAGCATCCCCAAGCTTAATTCCTGCTCGTCCTCGAGTAGGTAAATGATAAAAACAGAATTTTTGATGTGGAATGCTACTAGGCATAATTTGAATGTAATTCTTCTTAATTATGGTATGAATATTCAGATCCGAAAGATTCAAGACAAAAGTTTAATATTGACATAGAAATAATAATACTTCAAGCATACTAACTAAGCAATTATGTCTTCTCAAAATAACATGGCCAAAGAAAGTTCATCCCTACAAAATCATATAGTTTAGTCATGCTCCATTTTCGTCACACAAGAATGCTCTCATCATGCACAACCCCGATGACAAGCCAAGCAATTCTTTCATACTTAAGTAATCTCAAACTTTATAAACCTTCACGCAATATATGAGCGTGAGCCATGGATATAGCACTATGGGTGGAATAGAGTATAATGATGGGGGTTATGTGGAGAAGACAAAAAGGAGAAAGTCTCACATCAACGAGGCTAATCAATGAGCTATGGAGATGCCCATCGATTGATGTTAATGCAAGGAGTAGGGATTCCCATGCAATGGATGCACTAGAGCTATAAAGATATGAAAGCTCAACAAAAGAAACTAAGTGGGTGTGCATCCAACTTGCTTGCTCACGAAGACCTAGGGCACTTGAGGAGGCCCATTGTTGAAATATACAAGCCAAGTTCTATAATGAAAAATTCCAACTAGTATATGAAAGTGACAAAACAAGAAACTCTCTATCATGAAGATTATGGTGCTACTTTGAAGCACAAGTGTGGAAAAAGGGATAGTAGCATTGCCCCTTTTTATTTCTCTTTTTTGGCCTTCCTTTTTTTTATTTGGCCTTTCTCTCTCTTTTTTTGGGACAATGCTCTATTAAATGATGATCATCACTCTTCTATTTATTTACAACTCAATGATTACAACTCGATACTAGAACAAAGTATGACTCTATATGAATGCCTCCGGCGGTGTACCGGGATATACAATGAACCAAGAGTGACATGTATGAAAGAATTATGAACGGTGGCTTTGCCACAAATACTATGTCAACTACATGATCACGCTAAGCAATATGACAATGATGAACGTGTCATGATAAATGGAATGGTGGAAAGTTGCATGGCAGTATATCTTGGAATGGCTATGGAAATGCCATAATAGGTATGTATGGTGGCTGTTTTGAGGAAGATATAAAGAGGTTTATGTGTGAAAGAGCGTATCATATCACGGGTTTTGGATGCACCAGCGAAGTTTGCACCAACTCTCAATGTGAGAAAGGGCAATGCACGGTACCGAAGAGGCTAGCAATGATGGAAAGGTGAGAGTGCGTATAATCCATGGACTCAACATTAGTCATAAAGAACTCACATACTTATTGCAAAAATCTACAAATCATCAAAAACCAAGCATTACGCGCATGCTCCTAGGGGGATAGATTGGTAGGAAAATGCCATCGCTCGTCCCTGACCGCCACTCATAAGGAGGACAATCAAAGAACACCTCATGTTTCAAATTTGTTACACAACGTTTACCATACGTGCATGCTACGGGACTTGCAAGCTTCAACACAAGTATTTCTCAAATTCACAACTACTCAACTAGCACAACTTTAATATCACTACCTCCATATCTCAAAACAATCATCAAGCATCAAACTTCTCTTAGTATTCAAAAACACTCATAAGAAAGTTTTTACTAATCTTGAATACCTAGCATATTAGGATTATTTAAGCAAATTACCAAGCTATTTACGACTCTCAAAATAATCTAAGTGAAGCATGAGAGATGAATAGTTTCTATAAAACAAATCCACCACCGTGCTCTAAAAGATATAAGTGAAGTACTAGAGCAAAACTATATAACTCAAAAGATATAAGTGAAGCACATAGAGTATTCTAATAATTTCCGAATCATGTGTGTCTCTCTTAAAAGGTGTGTACAGCAAGGATGATTGTGGTAAACTAAAAAGCAAAGACTCAAATCATACAAGACGCTCCAAGCAAAACACATATCATGTGGTGAATAAAAATATAGCTCCAAGTAAAGTTACCGATGGAAGTAGACGAAAGAGGGGATGCCTTCCAGGGCATCCCCATGCTTTGGCTTTTTGGTGTCCTTAGATTATCTTGGGGGTGCCATGGGAATCCCCAAGCTTAGGCTCTTGCCACTCCTTGTTCCATAATCCATCAAATCTTTCACCCAAAACTTGAAAACTTCACAACACAAAACTCAACAGAAAATCTCGTGAGCTCCGTTAGCGAAAGAAAACAAAAGACCACTTCAAGGTACTGTAATGAACTCATTCTTTATTTATATTGTTGTTAAACATACTGTATTCCAACTTCTCTATGGTTTATAAACTATTTTACTAGCCATAGATTCATCAAAGTAAGCAAACAACAAACGAAAAACAGAATCTGTCAAAAACAGAACAGTCTGTAGTAATCTGTAACTAACGCAAACTTCTGGAAATCCAAAAAAAATCAGCCAAAATTGGACGACCTAGAAAATTTGTTTATTGATCAGCAGCAATTGGAATCAATATTTTATCACGTTCTGGTGATTTTTAACAATTATTTTCATGAACAGAAAGTTTCTGGAAATTTCTGCAAGATCAAATAACTATCATCCAAGAAGATCCTATAGGTTTAACTTGGCACAAACACTAATTAAAACATAAAAACACATCTAACCAGAGGCTAGATCAAATATTTATTCCTAAACAGAAGCAAAAAGAAAAAAACTAAAAAATAAAATTGGGTTGCCTCCCAACAAGCGCTATCGTTTAACGCCCCTAGCTAGGCATAAAAGCAAGGATAGATCTAGGTATTGCCATCTTTGGTAGGTAATTCTTCAATGAGGCATCTACTCCTTAGGAATTTCTTTCTTTTTATTGATTATCAAACTTTTAGGCACAAGATCGAAAAATTCATTTGTAACAAATGGTTCCTTAATGATAGCAAAAAGATTGGGATGAATACTTATAGATTTGAGATCCGTAGTTTCCTTACTACAGGATTCACCCTTATTTTTAGGAACATACATAAGCTTGGCAATTTTAGTAGGAGGAATTGGAGTATTCTTTACGGAAGAAAAAGCGCTTCCCAAGTTGGTAATGATTTATTTTCTCATTAACTATGGGTTCCTTCTCTTTAATATTTTTCAAAGTGACTCCTACTTTAGATCCATATTGAGTGATTTGGTTGTGGATATTTTTATCCAAATTTTCAATTAACTCTACAGTAGCAACCTTATTTTCAATAATTTCAAGTCTTTGCATTACATGCTCCAAAGTTAACATAGTTCCATTAACCAAAAGAGGTGGTGAGCCAAACAAATCTATCATAGCATTATAAGAGTCAAAAGTATGGCCACCCAAGCAGTTCCCTCCGGTAATGGTATCAAGGATATATCTGTGACAAGGAGTACCGCCTACATAACAATTGCGAAGAAGAATGGAAGTTGATTGCTTCCTGGTATATCTATTTTGAGCATTGCAAATTCTATACCAAGCGTCTTTTAAATTTTCTCCCTCCCTTTGCTTAAAATTTAGAACTTCATTATCGGGAGACAACGGAGAAGATAGAGGACTAGCCATAACGACAAGCAAACGAAAAAGAGGCAAACGGAAAAGAGAGGGCAAATAAAACGGCAAGGGTGAAGTGGGGGAGAGGAAAACGAGAGGCAAATGGCAAATAATGTAATGCGGGAGATAAGGGTTTGTGATGGGTACTTGGTATGTTGACTTTTGCGTAGACCTCCCCGGCAACGGCGCCAGAAATACCTCTTGAGCACTGCGTTGGTTTTCCCTTGAAGAGGAAAGGGTGATGCAGCAAAGTAGTGTAAGTATTTCCCTCAGTTTTTGAGAACCAAGGTATCAATCCAGTAGGAGGCTACGCGTGAGTCCCTCGCACCTACACAAAACAAATAAACCCTCGCAAACAACGCGATAAGGGGTTGTCAATCCCTACACGGTCACTTACGAGAGTGAGATCTGATAGATATGATAGGATAATATTTTTGGTATTTTTATGATAAAGATGCAAAGTAAAATAAAATAAAAGTAAAAAGGCAATGGAAATAACTAAGGGTTGGAAGATTAATATGATGAAGATAGACCCGGGGGCCATAGGTTTCACTAGTGGCTTCTCTCAAAAGCATAAGTATTTTACGGTGGGTGAACAAATTACTGTTGAGCAATTGACAGAATTGAGCATAGTTATGAGAATATCTAGGTATGATCATGTATATAGGCATCACGTCCGAGACAAGTAGACCGACTCCTGCCTGCATCTACTACTATTATTCCACACATCGACCGCTATCCAGCATGCATCTAGAGTATTAAGTTCATAAGAACAGAGTAACGCCTTAAGCAAGATGACATGATGTAGAGGGAGAAATTCATGCAATATGATAAAAACCCCATCTTGTTATCCTCGATGGCAACAATACAATACGTGCCTTGCTGCCCCTACTGTCACTTGGAAAGGACACCGCAAGATTGAACCCAAAGCTAAGCACTTCTCCCATTGCAAGAAATATCAATCTGGTAGGCCAAACCAAACTGATAATTCGAAGAGACTTGCAAAGATAACCAATCATACATAAAAGAATTCAGAAGATTCAAATATTGTTCATATATAAACTTGATCATAAACCCACAATTCATCGGTCTCCACAAACACACTGCAAAAGAAGATTACATCGAATAGATCTCCACGAGAGAGGGGAGAACATAGTATTGAGATCCAAATAGAGAGAAGAAGCCATCTAGCTACTAACTATGGACCCGAAGGTCTGAGGTAAACAACTCACACTTCATCGGACAGGCTATGGTGTTGATGTAGAAGCCCTCAGTGATCGATGCCCCCTCTGGCGGAGCTCCGGAACAGGCCCCAAGATGGGATCTCATGGGTACAGAAGGTTGCGGTGGTGGAATTAGGTTTTTGGCTCCGTATCTGATCGTTTGGGGGTACGTAGGTATATATAGGAGGAAGGAGTACGTCGGTGGAGCAACGTGGGGCCCATGAGGGTGGAGGGCGCGCCTGGGGGGGGTAGGCGCACCCCCTACCTCGTGGATTCCTCGAAGCTTCCTTTACGTAGGGCCCAAGTCTCCTGGATCATGTTCGTTCCAAAAATCATGTTCCCGAAGGTTTCATTCCGTTTGATATTCTTTGTCTGCGAAACTCTGAAATGGGCAAAAAACAGCAATTCTGGGCTGGGCCTCTGGTTAATAGGTTAGTCCCAAAAATAGTATAAAAGTGAATAATAACCCCAATAATGTCCAAAACAGAAGATAATATAGCATGGAGCAATAAAAAATTATAGATACGTTGGAGACGTATCAGGTTCGACACTCTTACTTATCGAAAGGACTACGATAGATCCCCTATACTTGTGGGTCATCGCCCACCTATATATGTGGGAGGGGGCGCCTAGCACACACCAGATCAATTGTTAGCTGTGTGCGGCGCCCCCCTCCACTGTTTACACCCTCGGTCATATTTTTGTAGTGCTTAGGCGAAGCCCTGCGTAGATCACTTCACCATCACCGTCACCATGCCATCATCTACTACCTTGACGTCTTGCTGGATCAAGAAGGCAAGGAACATCATCGAGCTGAACGTGTGCAGAACACGGAGGTGTCGTGTGTTCGGTACTTGATTGGTTTAAGCACGAAGAAGTTCGACTACATCAACCGCGTAGTGAAACGCTTCAGCTTACGATTTACGAGGGTAAGTAGACACACTCCCCCCCTCTCGTTGCTATGCATCTCCTTGATAGATCTTGCGTGTGCGTAGATTTTTTTGTTTTCCATGCAATGTTTCCCAACAGTGGCATCATGAATCAGGTCTATCCATAGATGATATGCACAAGTAAAACACAAAGAATTGAGGGTGGTGATAGTCATACTGCTTACCGCCAACATCTTATTTTGATTCGGTGGTATTGTGGGATGAAGCGGCCTGGACCAACCTTACATGTCCACGCACATGAGATCGGTTCCACCGACTGACATATAACTTGTTTTGCATAAAGGTGGCTGGCGGGTGTCTGTTTCTCCTACTTTAGTTGAATCGAATTTAACTACGGCCGGTCCTTGAAGAAAGTTAAAACAACAAACTTGACGAATCACTGTTGTGGTTTTTGCCATAGGTAAGAATGGTTCCTCCTAGAAACCCATAGCAGCCACGTAAAATTTGCAACAACAAAGTAGAGGACGTCTAACTTGCAGGGTATGTTGTGATGTGATATGGTCAAGACATGATGTGATATACGTTATTGTAAGAGATGATCATGTTTTGTAAGATATCAGGCAACTGGCAGGAGCCTTATAGTTGTCTCTTTATTGTATGAAATGCAAACGCCATGTAATTGCTTTACTTTATTGCTATGAGTTAGCAATAGTTGTAGAAGCAATAGTTGGCGAGATGACCATGACGCAACGATGGTGATCAAGGGGTCGAGCCGGTGATGATGGAGATCATGACGATGCTTTGGAGATGGAGATCAAAAGCACAAGATGACGATGGACATATCATGGCACATATTTTGATTGCATGTGATGTTTATCTTAAATGCATCTTATTTTGCTTAGAACGACGGTAGCATTATAAGATGGTCCCTTCACTAGATTTCAAGGTAAAAGTGTTCTCCCTAGGTATGCACCGTTGATACAGGTCGTCGTTTCGAGACACCACGTGATGATCGGGTGTGATAGACTCTACGTTCACATACAACGGGTGTAAAACAGTTTTACACATGCAGAATACTTGGGTTAAACTTGACGAGCCTAGCATGTAAAGACATGGCCTCGGAACACTAGAGACCGAAAGGTCGAACGTGAATCATATGGTAGATATGATCAACATATAGATGTTCACCATTGATGACTACCCCATTTCACGTGATGATCAGACATGGGTTAGTTGATTTGGATCACGTAGCACTTAGATGACTTGAGGGATGTCTATTTAAGTGGGAGTTCATTATTATTTGATTAACTGAACTTAATTTACCATGAACTTAATTAGTCTTCATAGTTTTTCATATCTATGTTGTAGATCAATAGCTCGCGATATAGCTCCTATAGATTTTTGATATGTTCCTAGAGAAAACTAAGTTGGAAGATGATAGTAGCAATGATGCGGACTGGGTCCGTGATCTGAGAATTATCCTCATTGCTGCATAGAAGAATTATGTCCTTGATGCACCACTAGGTGACAGATCTGTTGCAGGAGCAGATGCAGATGTTATGAAATGTTTGGCAAGCTCGATATGATGACTACTTGATAGTTTAGTGCGCCATGTTTTACGGCTTAGAACCGGGACTTCAAAACGTTTGAACGCCATGGAGCATATAAGATGTTCCAAGAGCTGAAATTGGTATTTCAGACTCTTGCCCAGTCAAGAGGTATGAGACCTCTGACAAAGTACTTTTCCTACAAGATGGAGGAGAATAGCTCAGCCAGTGAGCATGTGCTTAGAATGTCTTGGTACTGCAATCGTTTGAATCAAGTGGGAGTTAATCTTCCAGATAAGATAGTGATTGACAGAATTCTCTAGTCACTATCACCAAGCTACTAGAACTTTGTGATGAACTATAATATGCAAGGGATGATGAAAATGATTCCCGAGCTCTTCGCGGTGCTGAAATCGGCGAAGGTAGAAATCAAGAAAGAGCATCAAGTGTTGATGGTTAACAAGACCACTAGTTTCAAGAAAAAGGGAAAGGAAAAGAAAGGGAACTTCAAGAAGAATGGCAAGAAAGTTTCCACTCCCGTGAAGAAGCCCAAAGCTGAACCTAAGCCTGAAACTGAGTGCTTCTACTGCAAAGGGAATGGTCACTAGAAGCAGAACTGCCCCAAATACTTGGCGGATAAGAAGGATGGCAAAGTGAACAATGGTATATTTGATATACATGTTATTGATGTGTACCTTACACTACTGGAATCAGCTAATTTGCCATCTGCCAGCTCTTTGCCGTCTGCTAGCTGACGGCAAAGAAGCTCTTTGCCATCAGCTACCCGAAAGCAGGCGGCAAAGAAAGGGCAGACGGCAAAGAAGCTCTTTGCCGTCGGCCAGCGGACGGTAAAGAATCTTTGCCGTCCGCTGGCGGACGGCAAAGAGTGAGGTGGCCCCCACCCCCCGCCCGTTTTTGAAAAACTTAACGGGCCACCTCTTTGCCATCCGCTAGCAGACGGCAAAGAGGCAAAAAAGCGGACGGCAAAGCGGGGCGGACGGCAAAGAGCCTACTACCTAACGGCCCGTACCCCCCGCCCGTTACTCACTTCTTCCCTCTCCCTCGCCGTTTCTCTCCTCCCACGCCGCCGCCCGCCGCCGCCGCCCCGTCGCCCCCGCCGCCCC
>NC_057805.1:171083150-171106787 GCF_018294505.1 Triticum aestivum | reverse complement strand
ACACCCCGACCCCGAGCCTGACCCGACACCTCGACCCCGACACCGACACGGCACCCCGACCCCGAGACCCTGACCCCGAAAAGGTGTTCTTTGGCCTTCCAGAAGCCGACGGGGTCATATATTTGTGAATTATTAGTTAGGTCATATATCTTTCGATTTTGTTATGAAAAACATCATATATAATTGTGTTGATCGGGTAGTTTTAAATGTGCAGTTGCTTCATCGCTGCGAGGTTTGGTGTTCGACGACCTCGCCGTGCGTTTGACGAGCTCTGCCCCTTCGTTCGTGGGTGAGCACAAATGACATGTCCTCCTCCCCCATTAATTATTTGATCTATTCCGATGAAACTTGATAGCTAGATATATATGTGTCTTGAATCATCAGTATGCGTAACCAATATGTGTCTCCCATTCGAAAGCGTCATAGTTATAAATATGCATGCATTTGCATATTTATAACCTTGATTCTTTTGAATTGTCCAACGCTATCCATGGACAGCCCGAGTATGTTTAGATTGGGTTCGTTTTCCCATATGCTTTGCTCCGGATCCGACGCATAAATTTCGTCAGTGCCTCCCCTGTTGTTCTCCGGGTACACATCCTCTCTGTTTATTGCAGAGACGTGTATCAGGAGAACAGCGGGGAGGTGCTGCCGAAATTTTGCGTAGGATCCGGGGCATAGCATGGGAAAATGAACCCAATCTAAACATACTGGGGTGGGATTAGGACCTATCATTACCTATTAGAGTGTAGGTTGCATGGACGTAATAAAATTGACAAAGTAGATCAACTGATGAATACATACATGGTGAATTATATATATATATTTGTTGTGTGTCTAGTAGCTCTGAAAGTCAAGATGAGTGATCGTGCGTGGATGTACACCGGTCACACTGGTCAGAACAAATGGAGCACTGAATGGTTCACAAAACCAAGGGGTTTGTGCGAGCCGCATTTGCAAATGGCCAGAGGAAAACCTGGTGCCCCTGTTTACGGTGCGGCAATTGGGAAAAGAGGACAGAGGCTGAAATGGGCAAACACCTGCAGAAGAGTGGTTTTACGCCCGATTATACGGTGTGGACATTTCATGGTGAGTCTGCCCAACGTGACCGAGCTGAGGTGGATCGTCGTCGCACCGACGAGCATGGTACCGGTATGGATAACATGGTGCAAGACTTTGATGATGCTCGGGATTCGGACGAGGAGATGGAGGAATCTGCAAAGGCCTTCAATGAAATGTTGGAGTCTTCAAAACGTCCGCTCCATGAGCACACTGAGCTTTGTCAGTTGGATGCCATCTCACAAGTAATGGCTCTGAAGGCTCAGTTCAACTTGGGCAGAGAATGCTACGATGCAATGATGACAGTATTTGGACGCTTTCTACCCAAAGGCCATGTAATGCCTGCAAACCTATACCAGTCGGACAAAATCCTCCGTGCACTGAAGATGCCCTATGATAAGATACATGCCTGTGAGAAAGGATGTGTCTTGTTTAGGCTTGACTATGCGGACTTGAACTGTTGTCCCATTTGCAAGTCTTCCAGGTATGTTGTGGTAGACAACGGTATGGGTGAGAAGACACAGACCAAAATCCCCGTTAGTGTTCTTCGGTATATGCCAATCGTACCAAGACTTCAACGTCTTTTCATGGTCGAAGAGACAGCCAGACAGATGACATGGCACAAAACGGGCAAAAGAACCGAACTAGATGCAGATGGGAATCTGATGATTGTACACACATCGGATGGTGTTGCGTGGAAAAAGTTTGATGAATTACATGGTTTGTGCGTAATGCAACAATCCTTTCATATTAAACTTGTAGGCTAATTCAGAGTCTATGTACGCCGAATTGAGACAAGTCGCTAATGGTTTTGACTATAAGGTCCGTTCATTTGACAAATACGACATCAACGGGTATCGCTTTCGTACCTATGGCAAAGAGCTATCTATGGCCGACCGAAAGTCTACAAATTGTTGTGTATCTGCTATCGGCGAAGGAGGTACCGAGTATTATGGGAGAGTTGAAGCAATTTATGAACTTCTATTCTATGGTGAAAACCCACCGAATGTCGTAGTCTTCAAATGTTATTGGTTTCAGCCGAAGGAGACTAGAAGAACTCATGAACATATAGGGCTAGTTGAAATCAACCAAAGCACCCATTTAGATGTTCCTGATGTCTATATTACGGCTCAACAGGCGACCCAAGTATTCTATCTACCGTGGGCCTGCCAAACTAATCCAAATCTGAAAGGTTGGGATGTCGTTTATGAAGTGCCACCACGTGCTAGACTATCTCCCCCAAAGGAAGAGGATTATGAACCTCACATTAACCCAGACACATATGAAGGAGAATTCTTCCAAGAGACACGTCTTTCCAAAAAGCGTTTCATGAACCGCTATACTTCACCCCAAAACATTTAAGTAGACAGTGACAGTGAATCCGACATCACCCCAGAGGAGGAACAAGAAGAGCCGGAACAAGAAGAGGTTACTGCTGCAGATGACCTGTCATTGCTTGACCGATTACGTCAAGGTGGCCTTGCACATGTTGATGCCACTGAACCCTATGAGCCCGTCATTGATTATAGTGATGATGATGATTATGCATTTATTGATGATACTGATCGAGATTATTAGTAGTGTCAGGTATTAAATTTTTTAATGTTGTACTTGATGATGATACACTTAAGTGATACACATATTATTATTCATGTCGGTCTTTTTTTTATGTTGTACTAATTTCGTTTACTGTTTGTCATGGCAGGTGTTGAAAGATGGTGGGCGCTGGTTGGGAGCGCGCCAAGGCCCCTTCTTCCTCGGCGCGTGGTCTGAGGTCTTCGATTCCAGACGTACCTCTTCGCCGAGCGTTGCTGGACAGTATGTCCACACCGTCGGGCCCTTCTTCGTCCACCGCGGTGCCCAGCAGGGGACGAGGTAGGAAGAGAGGAGGTGGGGCACGTGGTCGCGGGAGAGGAGGTAGGGTGACTGCTAGGGAGCCTTCCTCGCCGCCACCCCCAGCTGTTTCACCCGAGCACGTGACTTCTAGGGTGGACTCGTCCGAGGAGAGGCTACACGGACTCCGGTCCACGGGTCTTGGGCCCACGAGCCTCGGGTCGACTGGCCTTCGGCCCACGAGAGTTCGGCCCACGAGACCCCGGAGGAGCACACGTCCGGATGGGGTACCTGGCCGGATCAGCCCGAGGAGCCGAGTGGCCATGCTGATGATGGCGGGGAGCCGACTGATCTTGAGGAGGAGGGTGGCACCGTCTACCAGCGTGGTGCTACACGGCTCCCGTCCGTGCCGGCGACCCGCGAGCAGAGGTGGTTGATCTTCCCTGATGGGGAGAGGTACGTAAGTGCATTTAATATTTTTGTACCTTCTGCATTCACGTTTCTTCAAATAACTAATGCGTTGGCCTTGTCATGCTGCAGGGGTTGGGACCACCATCATAGTGTCCGCCAGCCCAACTCCGTCCTTGGAGTTCTTTGCCGGCAAAACTTCCCGGGGTTTGTCACGTTGCCTGGTGAGGGTCGGCTTCCAGAGCTTGGGTTGAGCTGGGAGCACTACGTGGCTGCCCCGGCCCCGCCGGATGTCATTATCGACGGTGTCGTGTGCGACACGAGGGCAGACATGGTGATCAGGACGTTCTGGGTAATTTCTCCTTTACACATTTCAAAATCTTCAACTAGCTAGTTATTAATTGTACTAATCAATATTGTCTCATTTGATTGCAGACATTCTACAGGTGTGAGGAGGGATACGAGGAGGAGTGCGCAAATGTTATCCAGAACGTCTGCAAGCGCCTACTCCAGAACTTACGGCACGAGGCTCGGGTGCAGGCTGTTCGAGACTACTACGCCTTGCGTGGTATCAAGAAGACCAAGCCGGCGTGCCGCGATAAGTTCCTGAGTAAGGAGCAGTACATGAAGGTAATTCTTATGGCCTTCTACTTAAGTTCCTTCATTTAGTAATTCTTAGCCGTAGTGCTCAAGTTTCTATTTGCTAACTTAGGCGCCTCCGAGATGGTGTGCGGATCGGATGGATTGTTGGGAGGTGTTGGTCGATGAGTGGTGCTCACAAGAATGGCTAGCCCTCCACAACCAGGCCAAGGACAAACGTGCCCAAATGGAAGGTGTGCCACACCATCAAGGCAGCTCCAACTTATATCAGTTCGGGCGCAACTGGGTATGTGGTTTGCTTCATGATTCATGCAATTCATTCATCATGCTAGCTTGAGCCATTTAATTACTAATTTTCATTGTTTCTCTCTTTCAGGCACGCCAAAATAAGGCGGATAAGGTGCCAAAGGTGTACTACCTGTATGCCATGGCCCACACTGGCTCTTACAAGAAAGTCAAGGCTTTCTCAAAGTCTGACCTCGATGATGCAAACAACTTCACCAACATCTCCTCCCACAACAAGCTCGTGAGATATAGAGATGAGGGGAAGGCGAGGAAAGGGGAGGACTTTAACCCGAGCCAGGGTCCCATTGATCCAGAGCTGGTGATGATATCTGGTGGCGGGAGGTCCCATGGCTCCATAGCCATTGGAGATGGACTTATCGTTGTCCTAGCACTCTCCCGGAGATCAAGGCGCGCCAGTCGAGCTCCGCTCCTGAGATAAGGCCTCATGAACGGCCAGTGCAACTCGCCATCAAGGTTAGTGATACGTACTCAGTTATCTTTCTCCATTACATTGTGTGCGCTTCCATCAATGATTACAAATGGTCATGTGAGTGGTGTTGCAGGCTGCTATACAGACTGAGAGAGATAGAACGGAGAAACTTCTGGCGGAGGCGGCGGAGAGGCAGCGGGAGATGGAGGAGAGGACGAGAAAGATGATGGAGGAGGAGAGGGCACGGAATGACATGCAGGCAAGGGCCATGTACGAGCTCCTTGTGGTAAGTTTCTTCTGCAGATTACTTGCTAGTCTTAACATTTGAGTCTCATTACTAACTAGTATGACTCTGTTCTGAAAACCAAATGTGCAGTCTGTGTGCGAGAAGTCCGGTCAGCCCGCTCCGCCGATGCCAGTGATTGCTCCTGGGAGCACGGTGAGTTTAGTTTGAATGGACATTACTTGGTAGTCTTGACATTTGAGTGTCGTAATGCTAACGAGACATTGGAAATGATCTTTGGTGCAGCTTAACTCCAGAAACGCATCGCACGATCCTTCTCCAGGTAGCGGCACTAGCCACCCCGCTCCTACACCTCCCTGATCACGGTAAGTTTCTCTAGTGTTTTGCTTAACAAATGCATAAAGACCTAGACTTAGCTTTATTTCCTCCAATATGCTTACCATAATGACCTAGAGTTAGCTTATTTTCCTCCAAAATGACCCATTTTACCTAGGTTAGCTTATAAATGATGCAGTTCATCCAAGTTAGCTCAAAATGACCCATTTTACCTACATTAGCTCCTAAATGATCCATTTTACCTACGTTAGCTTTAAAATGGCCCATTTCACCTAGGTTAACTCCAAAATGACCCATCTTACCTAGGTTATCTCATAAACAATCCATTTCAACTAATTTAGCTCATAAACGATCCATTTGACCTAAGTGAGCTACAAAACGATCCATTTCACCTAAATTAGCTCTTAAATGATCCATTTCACCTAAGTTAGCTCAAAAAGATCCATTTCAACTAAATTAGCTCATAAATGATCCATTTCACCTAAGTTAGCTCAAAAACGATCCATTTCAACTAAATTAGCTCAAAAATGATCCATTTCAACAAAGTTAGCTCAAAAACGATCCATTTCAACTAAGTTAGCTAAAAAACGATCCATTTGACCTAAGTGAGCTAAAAAACGATCCATTTCACCTTAGTTACCTCAAAAACGATCCATTTCAACTAAGTTAGCTCAAAAACGATCCATTTCAACTAGGTTAGCTCCAAAATGACCCATTTCACCTTACTTAGCTCAAAAACGATGCCCTTCACCTTAGTTAGCTCATAAACGACCCATTTCAACTAAGTTAGCTCATAAATGATCCATTTCAACTAACTTAGCTCATAAACAACCCATTTCAACTTAGTTAGCTCATATATGATCCATTTCACCTAAGTTAGCTCATAAATGACATATACTTCTTGTTCTAGTCTTCTTCTTGTTCTAGTCACCTATTTCTAACTTTCTTATTTACCATTTTGCAGATTTCATTCACTTGATGGAAGCTAGCTTGCTATGATGGAGTGCTTTCTTTTCCTTTGATGAAACTTTGCATTGTATCTAGCTTGCTATCTTCATGACACTTTGCATTGTAATATATATATGGATGGAACAATGTGTACGGATGGAACTTCCTTATGTATGAACAATGTGTATGGATGAAACTGATGTGATATGTGATATGAAACTTATGTGCTAGATATGTGTTGGATATGTGCTGGATATGAAACTTATATATGTGATATGTGCTGCAAATTGTGGGATTTAATAAAAAACAGAAAAAACAGACAATATGCAGGCTCTTTGCCGTCTGCCACCGATGGCAAAGAGCTCTTTGCCGTCTGCCGCGGACGGCAAAGAAGCCACGTGGCAGCCAACTGTGCTTCCTGGGAGCTGACCCATTTGGTCAGTTTGCCTACAGTGGCAGACGGCAAAGACTTTGCCGTCCGTGGCAGACGGCAAAGAACCTGCACTTTGCCATCAGTGGCAGACGGCAAAGAACCTGGCATCTAGTGACGTGTAGATGACATCATAAGGCGGACGGCAAAGACCAAAGGCTCTTTGCCGTCTGCGGCGGACGGCAAAGGTCTGCCGTTAGCCACTTAACGGACTGACAGCGCAAATATTGCCGTCCGCCCTCTTTGCCGTTCGCCGCAGACGGCAAAGAGCCTTTGCCGTCCGCCGCCAGGAAGCAGACGGCAAAGCAGCTGTTTACCGTAGCCTTCTTTGCCGGAGCCTTTTGCCGTCCGCGGCTGACGACAAAGGTCTTTGTCGTCCGCCTTTCAAGCCTTTGCCGTCCGCCATGGCAGACGGCAAAGTAGCTGTTTCCTGTAGTGTTACTAGTATTCGTAGTAGCCCCTGGGTATTTGATACTGGCTCAGTTGCTAAGATTAGTAACTCGAAACAGGAGTTGCAGAATAAACAGAGACTAGTTAAGCGCGAGGTGGCGATGTGTGTTGGAAGTAATTCCAAGGTTGATACGATCACCTTCAGGATTCGTATTAAACCTAAATAAATGTTATTTGGTGTTTGCGTTGAGCATGAATATAATTTGATCATGTTTATTGCAATACGGTTATTCATTTAAGTCAGAGAATAATTGTTGTTCTATTTAGAATAATAAAACCTTCTATGGTCATACACCAAACGTGAATGGTTTATTGAATATCGATCGTAGTGATACACATATTCATAATATTGATGCCAAAAGATGCAAAGTTGATAATGATAGTGCAACATACTTGTGGCATTGCCATTTAGATCATATTGGTGTAAAGCGCATGAAGAAACTCAATGCAGATGGACTATTGGAATCACTTGATTATGAATCATTTGATACTTGCGAACCATGCCTCATGGGCAAGATGACTAAAAATCCATTCTCCGGAACAATGGAGCGAGCTAATGACTTATTGGAAATAATACCTACCAATGTATGCGGTCTGATGAGTGTTGAAGGACGCGGCGGGTATCTTTATTTTCTCACCTTCACAGATGATTTGAGCAGATATGGGTATATCTACATAATGAAACACAAGTCTGAAACATTTGAAAAGTTCAAAGAATATCAGAGTGAAGTGGAGAATCATCGTAACAAGAAAATAAAGTTTCTATGATCTGATCGCGGAGGCGAATATTTGAGCTACGAGTTTGTCCTTCATTTAAAACAACGTGGAAAAGTTTCACAACTCACGCCACCTCGAACACCACAGCATAAAGGTGTGTCCGAACGTCATAACCATACTTTATTGGATATGGTGCATTCTATGATGTCTCTTACTGATTTACCACTATCATTTTGGGGACATGCATTAGACATAGCTGCATTCACATTAAATAGGGCACCATCTAAATCTGTTGAGACGACACCATATGAACTATGGTTTGGCAAGAAACCTACGTTGTTGTTTCTTAAAGTTTGGGGTTGCGACACTTATGTCAAAAGGCTTCAGCTTGATAAGCTCGAACCCAAATCGAAGAAGTGCATCTTCATATGATACCCTAAGGAAACAATTGGGTACACCTTCTACCACAGATCCGAAGGCAAGATATTTGTTGCCAAGAATGGAACCTTTCTATAGAAGGAGTTTCTCTCGAAATAAGTGAGTGGGAGGAAAGTAGAACTTGATGAGGTAATCATACCTTCTTTTGAATTCGAAAGTAGCACATCGGAGAAATCTATTCACATGATGCCTACACCAACTAGAGAGGAAGCAAATGATAATGATCATGAAACTTTAGATCAAGTTGCTACTGAACCTCGTAGGTCAACCAAAGCACGATCCGCACCCGAGTGGTACGGTAATCCTGTTCTGGAAGTCATGTTATTAGACCAAGGAGAACCTACGAACTATGAAGAAGCTATGATGAGCCCAGATTCCGACAGATGGCTTGAGGCCATGAAATCGGAGATAGGATCCATGAGAACAAAGTGTGGACTTTGGTGGACTTGCCCGATGATCGGCAAGCCATAGAGAATAAATGGATCTTCAAGAAGAAGACTGGCGATGAGGGTAATGTTAAAGCTCGACTTGTCAAAAGGTTTTCGACAAGTTCAAGGGGTTGACTACGATGAGACTTTCTCACCCATAGGGATGCTTAAGTCTGTTTGAATCATGTTAGCAATTGCCGCATTTTATGATTATGAAATCTGGCAAATGGACGTCAAAACTGCATTCCTTAATGGATTTCTTAAAGAACAGTTGTATATTATGAAACCAAAAGGTTTTGTCGATCCTAAAGGTGCTAACAAAGTGTGCAAGCTCCAGCGATCCATCTATGGACTGGTGCAAGCATCTCGTAGTTGGAATATACGCTTTGATGAGGTGATCAAAGCATATGGTTTTATACGGACTTTCGGTGAAGCCTGTATTTACAAGAAAGTGAGTGGGATCTCTGTAGCATTTCTAATATTATATGTAGATGACATATTGTTGATTGGAAATAGAATTTCTGGATAGCATAAAAGGATACTTGAGTAAGAGTTTTTCAATGAAAGGCCTCGGTGAAGCTGCTTATATATTGGGCATCAAGATCTGTAGAGATAGATCGAGACGCTTAATAGGAATTTCACAAAGAACATACCTTCACAAAGGTTTGAAGAAGTTCAAAATGGATCAGTCAAAGAAGGAATTCTTGCCTGTATTGTAAGGTGTGAAGTTGAGTAAGACTCAAAGCCCGACCACGACATAAGATAGAAAGAGAATGGAAGTCATTCCCTATGCCTCAGCCATATGTTCTATAAAGTATGCCATGCTATGTACTAGACCTATTATGTACCTTGTCATGAGTTTGGCAAGGAGGAACAATAGTGATCTAGGAGTAGATCACTGGACAGCGGTCAAAATTATCCTTAGAGGACTAAGGAAATATTTCTCGGTTATGGAGGTGATAAAGAGTTCATCATAAAGGGTTACGTTCATACAAGCTTTTACACTGATTTAGATGACTATGAGTCTCAATCTCGATATATATTGAAAGTGGGAGAAATTAGCTAAAGTAGCTCCATGCAGGGCATTGTAGACATAGAAATTTGCTAAATACATACAGATCTGAATATGACAGACCCATTGACTAAACTTCTCTCACAAGCAAAACATGATCACACCTTAGTACTCTTTGGGTGTTAATACATGGCGATGTGAACTAGATTATTGACTCTAGTAAACTCTTTGGGTATTGGTCACATGGCGATGTGAACTATGCGTGTTAATCACATGTGGATGTGAACTAGATTATTCACTCTAGTGCAAGTGGGAGACTGATGGCAATATGCCCTAGAGGCAATAATAAAATGGTTATTATTATATTTCCTAATTCATGATAAAGGTTTATTATTCATGCTAGAATTGTATTGACCGGAAACTAAAATACATGTGTGGATACATAAACAAATACCGTGTCCCTAGTGAACCTCTACTAGACTAGCTCGTTGATCAAAGATGGTTAAGGTTTCCTAACCATAGACATGTGTTGTCATTTGATAATAGGATCACATCATTAGGAGAATGATGTGATGGGCAAGACCCATCTGTTAGCTTAGCATAATGATCATTCAGTTTTATTGCTATTGCTTTCTTCATGTCAAATACATATTCCTTCGACTATGAGATTATGCAACTCCCAGATACCGGAGGAATACCTTGTGTGCTATCAAACGTCACAACGTAACTGGGTGATTACAAAGATGCTCTACGGGTATCTCTGAAGGTGTTTGTTGAGTTGGCATATATCGATATTAGGATTTGTCACTCCGAGTATCGGAGAGGTATCTCTGGGTCCTCTTGGTAATACACATCATAAGCTTGCAAGCAAATGACTAAGGAGTTAGTCATGAGGTGATGTATTGCGGAACGAGTAAAGAGACTTGCCAGTAACGAGATTGAACTAGGTATGAAGATACCAATGATCGAATCCCGGGCAAGTAACATATCGATGGACAAAGGGAATTACGTATGTTGTCATAACGGTTCGGCTGATAAAGATCTTCGTAGAATATGTAGGAGCCAATATGGGCATCCAGGTTCCGCTATTGGTTATTGACCGGAGAGGTGTCTCGGTCATGTCTACATAGTTCTCGAACCCGTAGGGTCCGCACGCTTAACGTTCGATGACGATATAGTATTATATGAGTTATGTCATTTGGTGACCGAATGTTGTTCAGAGTCCCGGCTGAGATCCTGGACATGACGAGGAGTCTCGAAATGGTCTAGAGGTAAAGATTGATATATTGGATGATGGTATTCGGACACAGGGAGTGTTTCAGGGGGTTACCGGGTACTTATCGGGTCACCGGAAGGGGTTCCGGGCACCCTCGGCAAAAGATATGGGCCTTATGGGCTAAGAGGGGAAACACACCAGCCATAAGGGGCTGGTGCGCCCCCCATATGGGCCGGCCTAAGGAGGAGAAGGAAAGAGGGGAAGGGAAAGGAAAGTGTGGAGTAGGACTCCCCCTTCCTTCCCTCTCCCCCCTCTTTCCTTCCCCCTCGGTTATATATGGCAGGGAGGGGCGCGGCTTGGGAAGGACCCCAAGTAGGATTCGTCCTACTTGGGAGCCTCCTATCACTGCTCCTCCCTCCCTCCCACCTATATATATGTGGGAGGGGCGCCTAGCATGCACCAGATCAATTGTTAGCCGTGTGCGGCGCCCCCACCCCCTCCACCGTTTACACCCCCGGTCATAATTTCGTAGTGCTTAGGCAAAGCCCTGCGGAGATCATTCACCTTCACTGTCAGCACGCCTTCGTGCTGACAGAACTCATCTACTACCTCGACATCTTGCTGGATCAAAAAGGTGAGGAACATCATCGAGCTGAATGTGTGCAGAATGCGGAGGTGCCATGCATTCGGTACTTGGTCGGTTGAAGCACGAAGAAGTTTGACTACATCAACCGCATTGTGAAACGCTTCCGCTTACGCTCTATGAGGGTACGTAGACACACTCTCCCCCTCTGTTGCTATGCATCTCCTTGACAGATCTTGCATGTGCGTAGAAATTTTTTTGTTTTCCATGCAACGTTTCCCAACACAAGACACGGTAGCCTAGTGAACTATATAACTTATACTATAGTATTGTAGTATGTGGTAGTCTTGTACCACTTGGTTTTGCTCCTTCGTGTGATCCATCGATACAAACCCCGATTAAAAATGGGAGGGCGAGTCTTTTCCCACACAGCAGGCAGGGGAATTTGGCATAGTCGGTTTGACAGAGAGAGCGAGAGAAAGACGTGAAATGCTTGACTGTGTGGTGGGCCATTTTTTTGTATGCATAGTCAGCCCTTTCATATCACTACATGATACTAGCCATACATTTCAATGTATGCAACATGAACAATTGAGGTAACAATATGAGATATAAAACTAAAAATGCATATGATCTATTGTATTAGAGTATAGTAGTACTATATTGCATAGTTGTTAGATGTAACATGCGAGAATGTGTAGGGACGTACTTTTGGAGGGCCTACAGAGAGAAATTGATAATAAAGTGGATTCAAACATTTGAATTCTTCATCATAGCATTTGTAAATCATATCTAGAGTATGTACAGTAGACGTGAATGCTTGTTCGCCCTTGCGAAACCAGTGGAACTATATTGGGGTGGCATGCACCAATTTAGGTGTGGGAATTTGGCCTAGTCGGCTCCATAAAGAGAGGGACAGAGAGAGAGAAGAGATAAATACACTGGCAGTGACTGTATTTGAAGCAAAAGCATAATACGGTTACCGGACTTCAGAATCGCTCATTGCAATTACTATATAATTTTGCGGTGATTATACGGTCACTAGGTCACCGTTGAGCATCGTATAGCACTTTGTTGACCAGCCAAATAGTCTATGTGGCACTATGTTGACTGGTTAAATTGGCCACATGCCTTGTGGATCCCACCTATTAGTTGGAAGAGGAAACAAATAAGATAAATAAAACTTTACGCAGGCACGAGAAGATTCCAAGCCATGCGTGCGAACCACGCTAGATGTGTATGTGTGTGCATGCATGGGTAGGTTGAGCACTTGAGTGTGAGCGTGCGTGTTGCGTCCTGTGGTGTGTGCATGCATGCATGCGTGTGTGCATGTGAGTGTTGTGTGCGTGCATGTGTACGTGTGAGTGTTGTATGCGTGCACATGTGAATGTGTATTAAAAGAACTGACTCAACATACCAACACAAGGGCACCTTGTTCGCTGTGGTTAGCGCACGCGGGTGCGAACATGAGGTCATGACTTTTGTAACATCCCAATTTTCAATTTGGATATTATATATAGGTCATCATATGCATATCATATTTTATTTGCATTTTGGTTGAGATCCTAGAAATCTTAAGCAACTCAAGGACCCAAGGAGAGAGTTGGAGGTTTCACATATTTTCATATTTGAATTTTTCTCAAATTTGAAAAGAGGATCAATTTGGTTTTAATATTTTTTCTCCCCAATTATTTCCAACAATAAAAATAAATGAGAGAAGATAATATGACTTCTTCAAGAGAGAGGAATATTGGAGAAGAAATTTTTAAAATCAAATTATATATTTTATTTGCTATTTTATTTGAATTAGAAAAAATGCATTTTTGAAAATTCCTTTTTAGGCCAGAAAAATGTTCACTTTGTTCTAAATATTAGGTTTAGACGGCGAAAATTGTTTCTGGTGTTTTCAGAATTTTTTTTATATTTTATTAGGATTTTTCTTCGGGCAAAATTTTATTAAAAAAAACCTTCTTCCCGGTCGACTGGGCCGAAGGCCCAGCCGAGCAGGCCTCGGCCCACCACCGCGCCCGCGTCGCCCCGACCGCGAGGCGGTCTCCCGCCTCCCGCCGCTGCAGCCGTGTCCGGCTCGAACAAGCGCCACCGCGCCCCCTCGCCCAAGGCAGCCCCACCCCCCGGCCACTTTAAAGCCGCCCGTCCCACCGCCTCCTCCTCCCCACCTCGTCCCGAGCCGCGCTGCTAGCCACCGCCGTCATCGCAGCTCGCACCACCGCCCGCTACCGCTGCTGTTGCGCCGCCGCCGCAAGCCGCCGCACTCTGCCGCCCCGTGTCGCCGACACCGGAGCCGCCGCCGCGCCGTCCGCTGGAATCCGCCGCCAATCCGCCGGTTTCTAGGTATAAAACCTAGATCGGTTTTTCTTCGGTTTCTTCCGGTTTATTTTTAGGGTTAGGGTTTTTCTCGGTTTATTTCCGATCGATTCAGTAGCAAGCGTTCTCTGTTTTGTTCGTTTTAATGAACATGTTTGTTCGTTTAGTCCTGTTAGCGAACGTTCGTTCATTAGGTTTTTCTTTTTATTTTATTTTCGGCCAGGGACCTATCCACGATTACTTTATTCACAGATTAGTCCCTAATCTTTAAACCCTCGCAACTTTTTGCTCGTTCGTCCAAATCCAGTGAAACCAACGCCAAAATCTTCGTCTTGTTCCCCTATTTCCAGTTAATCAACTTGAACATGATTTTGACAATTTAAAATTTGGTTTCAAGCAGATTTGAATTCGAACTTCTTTTGATCGTAGTTTGAGTTTCGTAACTCCGATTTGGTTGATTATTTTTGCAAATCGAAGCTCTTCTCTTGTACTTTCAGTGTTGATCTTTTCTCTTGAGTTTTACCATTGCATATATTGTTTGAGTTATTCTGAATGTTATTGTTTGTTTACGATAGAGTTTCCGGAGTGCGAAGCGTGCTACTACGAGTCACTAGGGTTTTCAGATGATCAGCAAGGCAAGTAACACTTTGATCATATCCCTTATTACCCAGTTTTTATGCATTAGTTTCAATCCTCAAACATTGCATGAGTAGGATCTGTTTAACATGTGGGTTTTGGGAAGTAGTTGCTGAGGTAGTACCTATTGCCCTTTTATTCAAACCTTGGGGAGTTACTACGTTAAGCTTATTATAATTTGCTATGCTATGCTCATAGACGTGGTTTGGTTTGAGTGATTCATGATAGATGTGAGTGTTATTATGAACTAAGGGTTTACTTAAGGTGGCTACAATAACACACATCTGGATGGATTGGTTTGTGGGCACCTGGGGTAATCCAGTGCTGTCCAAAGGAGAATCCCGGGGTATCCGTGTGATTTTTCCTATGGTTTGCCACCCAGGCTCAAAGGGGTCATAAGATTATTCATGCTAGAAACTTCCATGTGCAGCCACATGCCATTATGGGCTCTGGCATACTTGAGTAAGTTGTGGGAAACCTTTCCATGATGGGCTAGCAGGTGTAGGGGATTGTAGGTGTACCGGCCTATCTATCGGTTAAGGGGACCTCTTTGGAAAGACTGTGTCTCGGTCATCCGTTTCTCAAACATCATGTAGTGTGAGAAATTCAATGGAGGAGATAGAGTCTTGTGGGGAAAAGTGCACAAACCACTACAGAGTCATGGTTAGCTGTGTCCCCGGTTATGGACATCTTGAGTATCTGGTGCTTGAATTATTATGTTGATCTCATCACTTTACTCTAATTAATTTGTTGGGTTATGAATTAGTATTTTGGGATTGAGATGGGGTTACCATTCTCAGTGTTTATCAACCAACTTTGTAGTAAAACAAAATATATTCCTTTGTTGTAGGGAAAAATTGGTAATAAACATAGAGCCTCCACGAGCCAAATATGCAGATAGTTATAGCTGTTACATGTTCATTGCTCTACATTGTTATTTGGCCAGCATATTCCATGTGCTGACCTACACAGGCTGCAATGTATTATGTTGCAGAGTTTTCAGACGAAGAGTAAGGTGTGCTAGGTCGTTGTCATGCACTCAGCTATGTAGTTGGAGTTGATGGACTCATTTACCTTCGAAGCTTCTGTTGTTATCTTATTTAGATGGCCTTCAGCCATATTATAGTATTAATTTATCTCTTTGAGACATTCGATGAATAAGTGTGTGATTGAACTCTGTTATAAATCCTTCGAGTACTGTGTGTGTCAGCATTACCGATCTAGGGATGACACTTATGCACAGAGATTTGACCGCCTGAGGTCGGATCGCTACAAGATGGTATCAGAGAACACGCTGACTGTAGGACGCGACCACTAAGATGAGCCATAGGACCTCTTCTCTACTCATTTCTGACTCTTCTCTATTTTCTACTCTATAGATGGTGGACCCATGGAACAAGTTTGCTCAACCGGATGAAGATACACCATTTGGACGACACTTGAAGGAGGCCACTAAGTACCTGAGCATCGGAATACCAAGCTTCACCGGGACCTACATCGCCACTCTACCAGAAGAGGAGCGTTGGATTATTCGAGTTCACATTCTAGGAAGGACATTCGTGCCAGTTACTGAGCCCATAGAGTTTTCCTTTGATGCACCAACCTGGAGTCTAGGAAAGAGCATGGCACCTCACATCGCCATGGGACGCATTGGCGAAGTATACCACAAGGATCTTAAGGACACCATCTACCGAGATGAGCAATGGGAGATGATTTGCACCAGGAGGGACAAGTCCATTACATCATACATCCAGGAGTTAAACCAACACATTCGTCGTCAGGAGAACAAGATGTGCGCCAGCATGATAGACCTGAAGAAGGTGATGACCAGGAACATGGAGCTAGAAGAGGAACTCAAGTCTACACGCGATGGATATGAAGAAGAAATTGCAGTACTACTCGAGAAGAATGAAGACCTGAAGAAGAAGCTAGGAATATTCATGGGAGATCCCGCACCTGGAGAGGACAACCAACATGAAGACTACATCATCATCGACGACACCGACTCCGACCCCGACAGTGATGATGATTATGAAGATGAAGCTAGAACAGATATCATGGAGTCTTCTTCCGATCAAAATTTTTAGTCGACCACCATATTATCAATAGTATCCCCCCATGTATATAGTAGTAGTCTGAGTATTTTGTAACGGTAGCTAGATCGATTGTATGCCCTTGTTTGAATTGAGTGGTGTGTTATGAATGTGCTTGTCTCATGTGCATATGGGTAGTGATTTTCTCTCTAGACCTCACTCTATTCTAATCTCTCCCCTCTAAAACCCATCAGATGCCTCTGAGACGTGACACCGGATTTATCTTCCCATCGGAGCTCACTCAGTTGATCCAACAGCAGAATGCCTTGATACAGCTACTAGTCCAGAACCAAGCCAACAACAACAACAACCCACCACCACCACCTCCAGTTGACAACTTAGCCCGTTTTCTAAGGTTGAATCCGCCAGTGCTTTCCAGTAGCACCGAGCCGATTGCTGCTGATGACTGGCTCCGCAGGATTGGAAGGGAGCTGACCACCGTAGGTTGCACAGATGCTAAGAAGGTGCGATTTGCCGCACATCAACTGGATGGACCCGCAGCCTCATGGTGGGAGAATTACACCGCCACTTTCCCCATAGCCAATGTCACTTGGGATTAGTTTCAGCAAGCTCTTCGCACCGCACATGTCTCAGCTGGCGCAATGAGTATGAAGAAGCATGAGTTTTGCAACTTACTCTAGGGAAATCGTACTGTGGGGCAGTACGTGGATGAGTTCAGCAAGTTAGCCCGCTATGCCCCGGATGATGTGGCCACAAATGTCGCGAAGCAGGAGAAGTTCATGGAAGGGCTAAATGATGAACTGAGTATGCAGTTGATGGTGGCAACATTCACTAACCACCAGGAGTTGGTAGACAGGGCCCTTATGATTGAAGGCAAGCAGCAACAGATAGAGAGCCGCAAAAGGAAGTATGGACAGGGGAAGTACAATTCGGGATCTCAGCAGAAGCCTCGCTTTACCCCTAACTCAGGAGCATACACCCATAACCATGGAGGCCATACTCATAACGGAGGAAGCACACATAACCACAGTGGCCATAAGAATGCGAATGGGAATGGAGCAAGCAACAATCAGAACCGCTCCAACCCAGCAACACCCGCTAAGAAGGACCTGAGTCATGTCACCTGTTACAAGTGCGGGAAGACTGGACACTACGCCAATGATTGTTCAAAGTTGAAAATGGCAACGGAAATGGGAACTCTGGGAAGAAGCCCAACCCTTTTACTAGAGGACAAGTGAACCACGTTAAAGTGGAGGAGGTTGAAGAACAGCCAGATGCAGTTATCGGTAAATTTTTTATTAAGTCATTTACTGCTACTGTTCTTTTTTATACTGGTGCATCGCATTCATACATATCAAGGGGATTTGCGGATAAGTATAATTTTCCCACCAAAGTTCTTAAGACACCTATGTTAGTAAGCTCGCCAGGAGCAGAGTATAACTACTGGAATCAGCCTCTTTGCCGTCCGCCATGGCGGACGGCAAAGGCTTGGTTCACGGACGGCAAAACTCTTTGCCGTCCGCTAGCGGACGGCAAACCGTCCGGATGAACGCATGCCAGCAAAGGCCTTCTTTGCCTTCCGCTTCCCAGAAACGGACGACAAAAGATTATGCCGTCCACCATCCGAGGCCAGCAGACGGCAAAGACTACGGACGGCAGTGCGGTGGCGTGAGAGCCGTTAGGGGTTTAACGGTGCTCTTTGCCGTCCGCCAACGGACGGCAAAGAGCTCAGCTAGGCAGAAATGGGATGCTGCCACGTGTGCAGCTACGCCGTCCGCCGGCAGACGGCAAAGAGGTATGAATATTTGCCGTCTGCTGGCTGACGGCATAGCTGGTCACTTTGTCGTCTGCCAGCAGACGGCAAAAAGACCAACTAGGCAGCCAGTGTTCCCGGTTTGCACAGGTGACTGCCACGTGTCCTCTTTGACGTCTGCTAGCAGACGGCAAAGCTCTTTTCCGTCCGCTAGCGAACGGCAAAGAGGCTAAGTTGTCACATCCCTAGCTTCTGACATTGCACTAGGCTAACTTCATGTGTGCATCATGTTTAAACTTTGAAAGAAACTTGAAATGGGGATTGCCTAAAACCTAGCATTAAAGGAATTCACTAGGTTCAACCAAAATATTTCCAGTAAATCCAAATAGCTTTCAAAAATGTTCATCATTCTTGGAAAATGCTGGAAACAGTAACCAGAGGTGATGCACATTTTTCCATGACATATTTGGGCTTTGGATTAAATCACCGGAGTCCTGCTAGCCCAGCACTACTACTCCGGAACACTTGACTGGCCGGCATGTGATTCACTTCGTTCCTGTGTCTGTCCCTTCGGGGAAATGTCACGCGGTGACATCCGGAGTCCTGCCTAGCCTGCTACAGCCTGGGTTCCCGGAGTCCTGTTAGCCTAGTGCTACAGCCCGGATTCACACGCTGCTGACCGACACGTTCGATGTTGATTCATGTATGCCTGTCCCCATATGTTAGTGCCGCTTTGGGTTCATGACTAGCCATGTTGGCCCGGGTTCTCTGTCATATGGATGCTAGCGGCACTATCATATACATGAGCCAAAAGGCGCAAACGGTCCCGGGCCATGGTAAGGCGACACCCGTGGGAATACCGTGCGTGAGGCCGCAAAGTGATATGAGGTGTTACAGGCTAGATCGGTTTGACTTAGAATCGGGGTCCTGACAGCGTTGGTATCAGAGCCTGACTGCCTGTAGGATTACCAAGCCAAACTGGTCGAAGTTGAGTCTAGAAATGCTTTAGTTATATAAGGGAATTGATTGTGGAAGGGAACGTAAGGCTCTTTTTACTCCTTACCTTATGCCCTTCTGATCTGAGTCACCCTCTTCTCTTCTACGGGGATTAAGAACTAGGCTTCTCGTCTATCTATCAGGATCACGTGTTACTAATCCGTAGACTCATAGGATTGATGGATTTAAGCTCCATTTCAGTTCCTACTACTTCTGTGTATCCATAGCTGGCCTCAAATTCTTGATATTGTGATGATCGAGTGGTTACGCCACCATTTTGCAGGATGTCTTAAATCTTTTTGAGAATTTACAGCCGTTATGCTGTCCAAGTCATCCCGGGTCTCTAAATAGTCTGATGCATTTGCAAATCCCTTCTTTCCGTTCCCGATGTTCCTTGGGCGAGATTAATCACACTAACCAGTGTGTTGAGGTACTCCGTTACCTCATCATATATGTTGGAGCTATTATTATGTCCCCAGTCGTCTTAGAGAACCACTTAGTAATCTAGCAATACTTTGCATCCCCAGTGTGATGATTCTGGCCATTATTCTCGAAAGCATCCCGTGATACCATTTAGTTAGTAGGCATTCTATTTCTGGGTTCTTGAACCCAAGATTCACTCTACTTAATTCGTGTAGCTAGTGTTTGCTCGCTCCTTTAGGATATTAGTAACCTTTGCATTAGTCCTCGAGGTCCGTGGTATATCGTTCTTCCAAATACCATGAACCATTCTTGGCAGGAGTTCTTTTGAACCAAAAGATCACAACCAGGGCGCTCTTGAGGAGTACTCCATTCATATTGTGACTCTGCCAGTCCTACCTTTCTGCATGGGTTATCTACAAGAAACTTGTTGAACTTGGTTCGACATACTAATCTATTCATCCACAACTCAGAAAGTTATATGTTCCTTTGAGTTGTCCCTCTTTAGTCGTATTCCGACCTTCGTCTATCAATTGATAGTCAGGACTAGTTGTGCATTCGTGTTATCAATGCCTATTATTCTTGTGGTCCGTCAAGCCATTCTATTCCGGAATGACTAGGAGAAACAAACTCCAGTACCTTATCCATTTCTTGGATTGGTCAAAGTAGTTGTATTCCGCAGATCAAAATGCCAATCCAGCTTTTGTTCTGTTCTACCTCGGAGTATTACCCCCTTTATGTCAGAATTGTCATGAGAATTGCACCATCTCTCACGAATTCTTAACGCAGTGATACTTCTCGCCATCATTGCTCATTCCTCGGTTCCGTGTTGTCACAACCGGAATGCCGACAGGTGAACTATGATGTGTGAAATCTATACTCCTAGCAACTCCGTTGCTTGGTAGTTAAAGGACAATAATTTCATCCTTAGCGTGTTGGTTACTGAATCACATCCTAAGGTTGATCGTGCTACCCAGTCCTTATTCCCGGTGCAATTTTCGATCAATGAGTTAGGATAGTGTCAGTCCTTGCTTATTCGGTCGTATCGTCTTGCTCTGAAAAGCAAGATCGTTCTCGAGCTTAGTAACATATCGGTGGTTCGTGATGTTCTGAATATCGTCTTGGATGTATTACCAGGTTGTCACCTGACCGCTATGTTGAGTTCGTGATCATGTTGGTTTTCCTCCAAACCACCCATTCTCCAAGAATCTGTGTTGGATACCCCTGAGCTAGTTGGTCAAGCTAAACAACAACTTGGAGAGTTGGAAGATAAAAACTTGTCTAACTTAGTTCATTTCCAAAGGGATATCTTGTGTTGTGTGTTGTAGAAAGATGATTTCTTCATCGATTGGTCCTCATGATCAATTAATGGACCTATCATCTTAACCAAACTTTGATTTGAGTATGGGCTATCATCAAATCAAATCAGAACCAACGATGTTCGTAATGTTGTCTTACTCGTGGTTAATTCCTCGAGCATACACCATTACATCTTTTGGTCTGACCAATGCTATCACCGTGTTCACTTAATTGTGGAATTCCATCTATATGGAAGCCTAGATGGTTTGTTGTTGAGCCCATCGACAACATCCTTATCTCCTCCATGTTTTGGTTGAACATCTAAGTTAGCGTTGGAAACTTTTGAAAGCATCTTCCTCGTGTTAGCTCATGAAGTTTATGTTTTGATGGAAGAAGTGACTTCCTCTAGTTCACGTGCATATGATGCAAGTTGCCGCCGTGAACTTGAGAAAGTTTGTTTCGCTTCCTCTGGAATCATCCCAAGTCAGTCATGCATACGTGCGAAGTATTCTTTGGTCCGGAGACTTGCAACCTTCATTCTATATGAATCCCTAGCACACCAAGCCACTGATTGATTTGTTCAAGGAAAAGAAGTTCTTAAGTGCTACTCCTTAAGGACCCAAAGGTACATGCGCATGACTTCGCTCTCCGCAATGATGGTTCCTAATCAGAACTCGGTAGTGTTTTATTCTAAGACTACTATGTGGTCATGCTTGTCTGGGACAGCATGTTCACATGTTGTAGCAGAACCAGCTCATGTTTTGGAGCTTGCTATCGTAGTTCATCCCCTGAGAATCTCGCAACGTCATGTCATCGATTTGTGTTGCAAACCTTCATTTTTCTTCCTAGACTCGATGAGTCTGGAATATCCTGCCACCAACCAGATCTGAATCTCGGGCAGATGTGATGGTTGGAACGTTTCCCAAGAGCTATAATATTGGTCTCTCGGTAACCGGTAGAGTGGATGTCGTGGCCAACACACCCAACCGGAAGACCTATTATTATAGTATCTTGATTGAGGAAGTTGGCCACCTCTCCATAAGGATTTCATAAGATTCTACTTCCGTAGATATTCCTTATGGATTCTTGTGCTCCCGAAGACCGACCTTTTACTTAATGTTATACGTACAAAACCATTTTAATAAATGGGTTGCACTAGCACATCAAGGAGAACATTAGAAGCGGAGTGCTAAATGTCTCTCGGTCGATCGTTCAGATTTCGTCCCCTTGGCCTCGCTAAGGTGAAATCCTAGAAGGTGTTATCTTCCTTTGCATCTGCATCATCCATCACTATTCATCATGGTAGTATGTTGTGTTGCCAGGATCCTCGACACGGATATTGGTAAAACCTTGATGAATATGGAAATTCTCAAGTTCTTGAGAGCACGCGCAAGCAAATCATCCCTTGCATTGTCTTCAACAAGGTAGTTCACATCATCCATTCTAGTCTGAGTATGCCATTCCTTCGAACTCCGCCAAACGATTGCTGTGATTTGCCTTAGGCTGGCATAAAGAGTTTCAATGATATTTATATCAAAAGTAATTCTTTTTGCCACTTGAGGGAATAATTCTATGAGTCACCTTTCCCAAGGTGCCCCATTATGGAATCATGGCAATTTTCCTCGCTACTTTGAAACCCTCGTCAAATTGTTTATTCCGTCCCTCCTGATGCATGTTTTGCCTCTCAGCTCCAGAGATGTTTCTATGTCCCATTCCGTGAGTTGATCCTATGATCATTAAGATGATCCTAAGTTGCTCAAACCTCAGGAAGATCGATTCTTCTAAAATTCTCTCTCTCTATTCATTGTTATGTTGGATGTAGTTCTCAAAGCAAGACGTCGCGATCAAGGTGATGCAATGAATCAACATCCTCGAGAAAGACATATGGATCATGAAGATTGTGTTAGCTTGTGTCCCTTTGTCTTCTTACCTCACGACTTGAATCCCGGGACGAGATTCTTGTTTAGTGGGGGTGAGTTGTCACATCCCTAGCTTCTGACATTGCACTAGGCTAACTTCATGTGTGCATCATGTTTAAACTTTGAAAGAAACTTGAAATGGGGATTGCCTAAACCCTAGCATTAAAGGAATTCACTAGGTTCAACCAAAATATTTCCAGTAAATCCAAATGGCTTTCAAAAATGTTCATCATTCTTGGAAAATGCTGGAAACAGTACCCAGAGGTGATGCACATTTTTCCATGACATATTTGGGCTCTGGTTTAAATCATACTCTATTTGCATTTGGTATTTTAAATGCTATTAAATATTTTAAATGCTCAAATAATCATAAACTAAAATGTTTACTGTAGGATATATTCCCAACAGTGATCATGAGTAGTTTCATGATTTTTGGAAGTGTCTAAGTATTTTTAATAAAGCCCTAAAGACTACAGAATATTAGAAAACAGAAACAAATAAAAAAAGAGAGAGAAAGGAATTTACCTGGCCTCACCTGTGCAGCCACCAGAGGGGCTAGCCCACCACTGTGGCGGCCCAGCCCAGCTAGGCCCCCCTGTCGTCTTCCTCCCTGGACAGAAGGACGAGCGTGTGCTCGCCGCACGTTGGCCACGCGCCGTGCCACCTCCTGCTTCCGCCGCTTCTGGAGCCAGCCCCGAGTGCCACGCACTCCCCCTCGCCCCCTACGCCTCTCCTCTCTCCCCCCTGGACCCCAACCCCTCATCTGCTTCCCTCTCACGCGCACCACCGAACGGACCCGTCGCCACCGTCGCCGTTCA
>NC_057805.1:171074844-171082874 GCF_018294505.1 Triticum aestivum | reverse complement strand
GTCTCCTACGTCCCCTCGACAAAGGAAGCAAGCCCCGACGCCTGGAAGCGTCGCCATCGAGCTCGTCCCCGCCGCCTTTGGCCGGAGATCGCCGGCGTCGATTCGCCTCGTCCAGAGCGTCCCCAAGGCCGCTGACCTGCCCTGTCGCATCCCTGTGAGCTCCTGATTCTTTCCCCTTGCTCGCCCCCTTTGTTCCTGTCCTCTAGCTGCCGTCCCACCATGCCGAGCGCTCCTCGCCGCCGGCCATGGTGCCGTCGCGGCCACAGCTACTGTAGCTCGCGTCCGAGGCCGTCGTCATGCTCATCACGCTCCCAGGAGCCGATAACTCCCACCAACTCTTCTTCCCGCACACCACAACGCTGCCTCGGCCAACCCCGTGCGGGCGTCGTCGCGGATGCGCTCCCCGCCGTCATTCTGGTTCACCCCGGCTCGAGCTAATGGCACCGTTGGACACGGACGAGTCGCAGCTGCACGTAGAGCCCCTCCGCCGCCGATTTGGTCGCCGGAGGGCAAAACCCGAGCAACGCCGCCGTCTCTGGACGTCGCCGGCGACTAACCGCCGACCTAACCCGGCTGTTAGGAGCTAATCACCCCACTAACTACCACCTGAGTCAATGACAGCCGGGCCCCACTGCCTAATTAACCAGCGAACAAAAATAGATTAAGATTAATCTAAACACGATGGACCCACGCGTCAGCTTTGACTATGCTGACGTGTACGTTGACCCGGACCCACTGGTCAGCCTCTGTTCTTGCCCTATTACACGGACATACGGGACCCACGCGTCAGGTTTGACCTGGACCATGGCCCGTTGACCTGCTGACGTCAGCATGATGCCATGCTGACGCAGTATTGGTTTTCTGGATTTAAAATAATTCAGAAAATTCCAGAAAATATTTAAACTTCTAAAAATCATATAAAATCAACCGTAGCTCAGAATGAAATAATTTATATATGAAAAATGATCAGAAAAATCCAATCTATCCATCTGTACTGGTTTCATGCATGTTAGAGCAACCTAACCTTGCTGTTTAGATGAAACAAGATAATGCACCTATATGACTCTATAAAATGGGTTTGCATTTGAATCTTTGGTTCAAATGGACTCGTCTCAATCTGTTCTAGCTTGCATTAGCCCAAAACACATTCATATTGCCATGTCTTAGCATGCATCATAATTGTTGCATTGCATTGATTGTGTTCTTCCTTGTTTGCCGGTGGTTGTCCCCTCTCGATAGACGTGGTTCCGACGATGAGTTCGATGACACTGATGAAGAGCTATATGATCTTCGGAAGTGCCAGGCAAGCAAACCCCCTTGTTCATTCCGATACAATCCCACTCTCTCGCTCTTGCTCTCTCTTACTGCATTAGGACAACAACGATTCATCTGTTACTTGCTGCGGTAGTTGAACCCCTTATCCTCTGCATGACCTGTCATTGCCACAATAAATAGATGAAACCCAGTAGCATGAGTAGGAGTTGTTTGAGCCTTGATGTGCCTACTCATTCATGCTTGTTTGTCATGCCTGCTATTGCTTAGGGTTGTGTCAGGTCTGATTCATCGGGAATGAATTGGAAAGTTGTGAACATGTCCTACTGTGTGTGAGCTAAGTGTGTGAACACGATTTGGTAAAGGTAGCGGTGAGAGGCCATGTAGGAGTACATGGTGGGTTGTCTCATTGAAGCCGTCCTCAGGAACTGAGTTCTATGTTTGTGATCCATGATACAGTTACTACCACGCATTGGGCCCAAAACCAATGGACCCTCTCGGCTTCTTAATCACCCTTGTTCTCTGTCCAGGAGTTGCAAGTAGTTTCTGGTGTTTGTAGTATGCTGGAGGCCGTGGGCAGCGCTGACCGGAGGGGTGGGCTGTGATGCGGTAGGCACGTGGCCGGGCATGTCGGGCGCCCGTTTGGTATCTCGGAACCCTGTACACATCGTTCGGGGCCGTATGTGGAAACCTCGGCCGGACTCCCTGCGGATGGAACCTGAATAGGCGATAAACCTGGACTAGAGACTTGAGTGTTTAGGTAGGCTGCGGCCGACACCCTCGTTGGGCTTCCGCTTGAAGGTTGCCCAGTACATGCTGTGTAAACGGCGGTAAGTGGTGAGAGCGTGTGTGACGAAGTACACCCCTGCAGGGTTAATATGATCTATTCGAATAGCCGTGTCCGCGGTAAAGGACTTCTGGGTTGCCTATAACAGTTCATAGACAAGTGAAAGTGGATACTCTAAAATGCGCAAGATAAGCGTGAGTGCTATGGATGGCATTCTCGTAGGGAGACGGGAGCGGATCCATAGTGGAGTATTGATATGGTGAATATGTGGACTCGTGTGTGCCACCTCAAAAGAGTTACTTGCAGTCGTAGTTTAGGATAGCCACCGAGTCAAAGCTGGCTTGCTGCAGTTAAACTCCACCACCCCCTTTGTTGATACCAATGCATATGTAGATAGTTCTGATGTAAGTCTTGCTGGGTACATTTGTACTCACGTTTGCTTATTTTATGTTTTGCAGAGAGACATCAGTCTCGCTAGTAGTTCCGCTTGGACTTCGACGTTTAGCTTGTTACGTCAGCTACGATCTTGTGCCCTCGGCAGGATCTAGTAGATAGTCAGGCTTCTCAGCCTTTTTCATTTGTAGATGTCTGTACTCATACATGTTAAGCTTCCGCATGTGTTTGACTTGTATGCTCTGAATGTTGGGTCATGAGACCTATGTTTGTAATATCTGGCTCTTCGAAGCCTAATGAATAAATACTTGAGTCGTAGAGTTATGTTGTGATGCCATGTTGTATTTACACATATCGAGCATATTGTGTGTATGATTCAAATGCTTGGTATGTGTGGGATCCGACAACCTAGTTGTTTATCCTTGGTAGCCTCTCTTATGGGGAAATGTAGTCTTGTGCTTCCATGAGCCATAGTAGTCCGCTACAGCCCGGTTCACCGGAGTCCTACTAGCCCAGCACTACTGCTCCGGAACACTTGACTGGCCGGCATGTGATTCACTTCGTTCATGTGTCTGTCCCTTCGGGGAAATGTCACGCGGTGACATCCGGAGTCCTGCCTAGCCTGCTACAGCCCGGGTTCCCGGAGTCCTGTTAGCCCAGTGCTACAGCCCGGATTCACACGCTGCTGACCGACACGTTCGATGTTGATTCATGTATGCCTGTCCCCATACGTTAGTGCCGCTTTGGGTTCACGACTAGCCATGTCGGCCCGGGTTCTCTGTCATATGGATGCTAGCGGCACTATCATATACGTGAGCCAAAAGGCGCAAACGGTCCCGGGCCATGGTAAGGCGACACCCGTGGGAATACCGTGCGCGAGGCCGCAAAGTGATATGAGGTGTTACAGGCTAGATCGGTGTGACTTAGAATCGGGGTCCTGACATACATATCCCCTGATTTTATTTTAATCCATTTAATTTGACGGGGTTTCAAACACATATATACATGCATACATATGGAACATATCCAACAACATATAACAGCAAGTCCAACATCATATTTCATCAAATCCAACAACATATATATCCAACATCATATTTCATCAAATCCAACAACATATATATCCAACATCATATTTCATCAAATCCAACATAGTTCAACAAAGTCCAACATATCCATATATACATGCATAACCAGAAACTAGTTTCCAACAACATATACATGCATACATATTGAACATAATCAGAATAGTACACTCCATGAATCCAAGCTTCCTCATGTAAAGAAAATCTGCAAATTGGAAAGATGAAAGTTAGAAGAAGAAGACTAGTTAGAAGAAGAAGAAGAAGAAGAAGAGTAGTTAGAAGAACAAGAAGAAGAAGAAGTAGAAGAAGATTTTTTTTCTTCTCTTTCTTTTTCTCCTCTCATCTTCTTTATCTTCTTCTTCTTCTAACTAAGGTAGGTAAAAATGTCATTTTATTGCTAAGCTAGGTAAAAATGCTAAGTTTAGGTCATTTTAGAGCTAAGGTAGGTAAATATGTCATTTTGGAGCTTAGTAAGGTTATTATGTCATTTTCGAGGAAAATAAGCTAAGTCTATATCATTTTGGAGCTAACAAAGATTATCATGCCATTTTTACCTAAGTATGCTAAGTACATCATAAATGAACTGAATAAGCTAAGTATAGCTTATTTTTTATCTAACATAGGTAATTATGCCATTTAGGAGTAAAATAAGCTAAGTATCCATTTGTAAAGCAAAACACGAGAGAAAACTTACCCTCATCACAACAAATGTGATGAAGATCGCAACTAAGGTAACAATTGATCCAACGGCATAATGATACCAAGCCTCATTATCAATGGCATATTTTCTAATCTTCTTAAGCTTCAGGCGCATTGCATCCATATTCAAGCGCATTGCTTCATCTTCATCTTGTGATCATCGATGCCATCGGCAACATACAACTCCAATGTCATCTTCTCTTCTTCATTTCTTTTAAATTTTTCTTTCAAATACTCATTTTCTTTTTCAACTAAATTTAACTTCTCGACAAGAGGGTCCGCTTCAAATTCCGGTTCACATACCTCCTAGATTAAAATATCTCTATGTGAACTTGATGGCCATAATTTGCATAAATGCAAAATGCAACAAATAGTTATGAAAGAGAATTTATGTAATGCCCACGATGCGGCTATATCTCCCACGTGTCGAGGCACGACTTAGAGGCATAACCGCATTGTAGGTATTGTCGCAAGAAGGGCCATCTTCAAACAATCCCATGTAATGAACAAGAATGGGATAACGAGAGTTGGCTTACAATCGCCACTTCACACAATACATAAATAAATTCATACATCATCCAAAATCCACACATGGACCGACTACGGTCAAATCCAAATGAAAATAAGATAACCCCAAATGCTAGATCCCCGATCATCCCAACTGGGCTCCACTACTGATCATCAGGAAACGAAACATAGTAACGACCACGTTCCTCGTCGAACTCCCACTTGAGCTCGGTTGCGTCATCTGCACTATTATCGTTGGCACCTGCAACTGTTTTGGTAGGATCTGTGAGTCACGAGGACTCAGCAATCTCACAGCCGCGAGATCGAGACTATTTAAGCTTATAGGAAAGGATGGTGTAATGAGGTGGAGCTGCAGCAAGCACTAAGCATATATGGTGGCTAACATACGCAAATGAGAGCGAGAAGAGAAGCAACGCAACGGTCGCGAAGCTAGAAATGATCAAGAAGTGATCCTGAAACTACTTACGTTCATGCATAACCCGAACCGTGTTCACTTCCCGGACTCCGCCAAAAAGAGACCATCACGGCCACACATACGGTTGATGTATTTTAATTAAGTCAAGTGTCAAGTTCTCTACAACCAGACATTAACAAATTCCCATCTGCCTCATAACCGCGGGCACGGCTTTCGAAAGATAATACCCTGCAGGGGTGTCCCAACTTAGCCCATTATAAGCTCTCACGATCAACGAAGGATAAACCTTCTCCCGGGAAGACTCGATCAGTCTCGGAATCCCGGTTTACAAGACATTTCGACAATGGTAAAACAAGTCCAGCAAAGCCGCCCGAATGTGCCAACAAATCCCGATAGGAGCTGCACATATCTCGTTCTCAGCGCACACCGGATTGTCCAAGCTTCCGATAGGCGAGCCCAGAGTTGCCCCTGGTGGCCACTGGCGACTGACAGGTTGGACCAACACTCAGAGGAGCACTGGCCCGGGTGTTTAAAATAAAGATGACCCTCGGGCTCGCGAAAACCCAAGGGAAAAAGGCTTAGGTGGCAAATGGTAAAACCAAGGTTGGGCCTTGCTGGAGGAGTTTTATTCAAGGCGAACTGTCAAGGGGGTCCCATAAATCACCCAACCGCGTAAGGAACGCAAACTTAAGGAACATAATACCGGTAAGACGAAAACTGGGGCGGCAAGAGTGGAACAAAACACCAGGCATAAGGCCGAGCCTTCCACCCTTTACCAAATATATAGATGCATTAATTAAATAAGAGATATTGTGATATTCCATAATATCCATGTTCCAACATGGAACCAACTTCAACTTCACCTGCAACTAGCAACGCTATAAGAAGGGCTGAGCAAAAGCGCTAACTTAGCCAAACAACGGTTTGATAGGAAAGGATGGTTAGAGGCTTGACATGGCAATATGGGAGGCATGATATAGCAAGTGGTAGGTAGCGCAGCATGGCAATAGAACGAACAACTAGCAAAGCAAAGATAGAAGTGATTTCGAGGGTATGGTCATCTTGCCTGCAAGGTTCTCAGAGTTGTCGAGAGCTTGATCCTCGTAAGCGTACTCAACAGGTTCCTGGTTCATGAACTCGTCTCCCGGCTCTACCCACAGCAAGAACACAAGCAATGGAACCACAATCAATCACGGGAAATGCACAAGCAACATGATGTAATATATGCATGATATGCAAGATATGATATGCGACAAGGCAGTAACTTGGAAACCCAAGTATGCCACTGGAAAGATGAGATGATTTCGGTCGAAATCGATATAAAGATCACCGGAAACGGATGGACGGTTTGCAAATGGCAAGCAAAACAAAAATGACACGATTCTGCGATCAACAGCATGATAACACTTAGAATACATCAAGTAACTATGCTACAGCACCCCAACATAGCAACAAAACATATGGCAGTAATCTACAGGAGATGCTTGACAAAAGATGAACAATGAGCAACGGCTAGATCAAACCACAACAGGTTCAAACAAGCATGGCAAAAGTGCAAAAGATATCAGCTTCACAGACTTGAAAATACTGAACATGGCTGAAACAGCATCAAGGTAGCAATGTTCAGAGCAAGCAATCAACATGATACAGGAATTTACTAAATGCATAGAACAAAAGTCCCTTACTGAACATGAGCCAAAAAGGATCAGAAGATATGATGGCACCCATGTAAACATAGCAAGTTTCGTTAACAGGTTTCAGACTTGGCAGAAAACAGAGCATGGCATTAATAGAATTATGAAGGCATCTTTGTGAGCTCGATTCACTCATCACAAAACAATGCATGAAAAAACAATCATACCTATGGCAGGAAGACATGTTTATGAAGCTAACCATGGCAAGAGCTAGTTCATACCATGTATGGATCAACTACAACAACCTTGTCAAAATTGAATATCATGTTAACAATCTGCCAGGAACATTTTATAGCAAAAGTAGAGGAAGATTAAGACATACTAGGGCAATCCATAATTTTAAACAGGGGCATGGATGGATAGAGCACCACTATATCTACAAAACATCCTTACTGGACATACCCAAAAGAAGCATGGATCTCACTGTAGGCACATGGATACATGGCAACAAAATAACAGCAGTAACAGACTTAGCAAAATTCCAAGTCCCTGAAAACAGAAACATCACGAAGCCTAGTTTGCATGCTTGTGCTGGTCACCACATAGATCACAAAAATACATGGAATATACCTATGTAAAGATGGCATGGCATAGAACAAAACACCTGTAGAGCTCATGCCCATAAGATGCACACATCAACTGCAACAAAAATAACAAAACCTCAAGTTCTGATAAGTACCAGCAGTAAACAACATATTGCACTCTTGCACCAGAGTTTTCAGCATGAAGATGGACTCAAACGAGCATGGCACAATGGGACAAAATGAAGAGCATCTCGTGGTAAACATTTCGATATATCATGCACGCAATACAGAGCAGTATGCAATGAGATATGACATGATGAATAATGTAACATAATGTGAAAAACTTCGGGACTTAGCAGAAAACGAGCAGGGGGAAACAAGTCAACCTCTCCATATCTGGATCGGGCAGGCACGGAAGTCGAGGTGCGGCGCGAGCTTGCCGGAGACCTTGCTGGGGAGGGAGAAGGGGAGGACGGCCGGAGGTCACGGGGGAGGCACCGGAGACAGAGGGAGCGCCGGATCTGGCGAGGAGGAGTCCCGGCGGCGTGGGCTTCGGCGGAGGAGCTCGGGCGCGGGCGCGGCGAACGGCGGCGAACGGCGGGCGGCGGCGGGAAGACGAGGCGGCGGGGCGCG
>NC_057805.1:171070035-171074298 GCF_018294505.1 Triticum aestivum | reverse complement strand
GCGAGGAGCGGGCAGGACGACGTGGCAGCCGGCCGTTGGCTGCGGCGCGGCGGCGGACACGTCCGGTGCGGCGGGGCGATGTGTCCGGTGGCGTGGAGGAAGGGGAGACTAGGGTTTGGACCCGAAATTTCGGAGGGGGAGCTGTTTATATAGGCATAGGGAGCTACGAGAGCCCAAATGAGGCACGGTTTTCGCCCACACGATCGTGATCGAAAGACCGAGAGCATGGAGGGGGCTTAGATGGGTTATTGGACTGTTTGGATGGGGGTTTTGCTGCAACACACAAAAGGCCTTTACGGTTACCCGGTTAACCGTTGGAGCATCAAACGAACTCCAAATGGAACGAAACTTGACAGGTGGTCTACCGGTGGTGTACCAAGGCCACTTGACAAGACTCGGTCCATTCCAAGAACGTTTAACACCCGCTCATGAAAAGAAACAAGAGGGGTGCGCCGGTGCGCGTGGGAGTGTCGGATTGCAAAACGGACAACGGGGAAAATGCTCGGATGCATGAGACGAACACGTATGCAAATGAGATGCACATGATGACATGATATGAGATGCATGACATGAACAAAATGCAAAACAAAAAACAAACCCGACCACAAAGGGAATATCATAACACATAGCCGAAAATGGCAAGAGTTGGAGTTACAAATATGGAAAGTTACATCCGGGGTGTTACAACACTCCACCACTACGAGAGGATCTCGTCCCGAGATCTAGGACTGAAAGAACTCCGGATATTCGGAACGGAGGTGGTCCTCGTGTTCCCAGGTGGCTTCTCGGTCGGAATGGTGCGACCACTTCACTTTCAGGAATTTGATTGACTTGTTGCGAGTCTTGCGCTCAGTTTCTTCAAGAATAGCAACGGGGTGCTCATGATAGGACAGATATTCTTGGAGGTCAATCTCTTCGAAGTTGATGGTGCGCTCAGGAGTCTTGAAGCACTTGCGAAGCTGTGACACGTGGAACACATCGTGCACATTCGCGAAGTTGGAAGTTAGCTCAAGTTGATAGGCGAGTTCGCCTCTTTTGCCAATGATCTTGAAAGGACCCACGTATCTAGGGGCAAGCTTCCCTTTGATACCGAAGTGACGAGTGCCTTTCATTGGAGAGACGCGGAGGTAGACATGGTCTCCGATCTCGAAAGCCAAGTCATGGTGCTTGCTATCATAGTAACTCTTCTGGCGCGATTGCGCGGCTTTGAGATTTTCACGGATGACTTTACACATTTCTTCAGCCTCTGTGATTAAGTCATTGCCAAGAAGTTGGCGTTCACCAGTCTCTGACCAATTGAGAGGAGTACGACACTTTCTGCTATAGAGAATCTCGAATGGGGCCTTGCCCGAACTCGCTTGGAAGCTTTTATTGTAGGAGAATTCGGCATATGGAAGAATCTTCCCACTTCATGCCAAAGGAAATGACACAAGCCCTGAGCATTTCTTCAAGGATTTGATTGACTCGCTCGACTTGGCCACTAGTTTGAGGATGGAAAGCTGTGCTGAAGTGAATGTTGGTGCCCATGGCCTTCTGGAAGGAGTCCTAGAACTTAGAAGTGAAGATGCTTCCACGATCTGAAGAAATCAATTGTGGAATGCCGTGCAAAGGGACAATCCTGGAGGTGTATAGCTCTGCCAGTTGAGCTGCTCTGATAGATTCTTTGATTGGAAGGAAATGAGCCACTTTAGTAAGCTTGTCGATGACAACGAAGATAGCATCATTTCCGCGTTTGGACTTAGGAAGTCCAGTCACGAAGTCCAATTCGATATGATCAAACTTCCATTCTGGGATAGCAAGAGGTTGGAGGAGACCAGCTGGTCGTTGGTGTTCTGCTTTCACCCTTCGATAGACATCACATTCATTCACGAATTGAGCGATTTCTCGCTTCATTCGGGTCCACCAATATGAATGCTTGAGGTCATGGTACATCTTCGTACTTCCAGGATGAATGGAAAGAAGAGAATTTTGCGCCTCGCTCATAATGACTTTCCTTAGATCACCTTTAGGAACCACAATCCGGTCCTCGAAGAATAAAGTGTCTCGGTCATCTATGCGATAGCACTTGTATTTGGAAAGACCCTTGTCAATACCACGTTTCACCTTCTTCACCATGGTATCCAGGAGTTGTGCCTCATGAATTTGATCTTCCAAAGTAGGAGAGACTAGGAGGTTGGCAAGAAAGCCTTGGGGAACAACTTGGAGATTCAGCTTGCGGAAAGCTTCACAAAGGTCCGGTTGAAATGGCTTGAGAATTAAGCTGTTGCAATAAGCCTTCCTGCTCAAAGCATCTGCAATGACATTGGCCTTGCCTGGAGTATATTCAATACTCGCATTGTACTCTTGAATCATTTCGACCCATCGAGTTTGCCTGAGGTTGAGGTTGGGCTGAGTGAAGATGTACTTGAGACTCTTGTGATCGGTGAATATGTCCACTTTTCTTCCCAACAAGAAATGTCTCCATGTTATTAATGCATGGACAACTGCCGCCAACTCAAGATCGTGAGTGGGGTAATTCTTTTCGTTGGGCTTCAACTGACGAGAGGTATAGGCCACAACTTTCTTCTCTTGCATTAACACAGCACCGAGACCTTGAAGAGAAGCATCACAGAAAACTTCGAATGGCCTGGATTCGTCAGGAGGAGTTAATACAGGAGCTGTGACGAGTTTCTCTTTGAGAGTGTTGAAAGCAACGTCACAGTCAGGAGTCCAGACATACTTCACATGCTTCTAGAGGAGGTTTGAAAGAGGCTTTGCAATCTTAGAGAAATTCTCAACGAATCTTCGGCAATAGGTTGCAAGACCAAGGAAACTGCGGAGCTGCTTGACATTCTGAGGAGGTTCCCAATTCACAATTGCAGATACCTTCTCGGGATTAACAGCGATGCCCTTGGCAGAGATGATATGACCAAGGTAAAGAACTTCATCAAGCCAAAACTCACATTTGGAAAACTTCGCATAGAATTGATACTCTCTGAGCTTGTCGAGCACCAATCGCAAATGTTTGGCATGATCCTTCTTATTCTTGGAGAAGACCAAGATATCATCGAGATACACCAGGACAAAGTCATTTGTATAGGGGTTGAAGATGAAATTCATCATCTGAGAGAATGTTGGAGGAGCATTGACAAGGCCGAAAGACATGACAGTATATTCATAAGAACCAAAGCTTGTTCTGAATGCTGTCTTGGGAATATCTTCTTCACGAATGCGAATCTGATGATAACCCATACGAAGGTCAAGCTTGGAGAATACTTTAGCACCTTTGAGTTGCTCGAATAGCTCATTGATGTTGGGAAGTGGATACTTGTTATTGATTGTCTTCTTGTTCAATGGACGGTAGTCGACACAAAGTCGGTCCGTGCCATCCTTCTTCTGAACAAAAAGAACACCACAACCCCATGGAGATGAACTTGGTCTGATCAAACTCAGACGTTCTTATTCATCGAGCTGTTTCTTCAATTCTTTCAGCTCCTTGGGTTCATGCTTGTATGGATGCTTGCAAACGGGTTCCGTGCCAGGCTCAAGATCGATAACAAACTCAACTGGTCGGTGAGGAGGCATACCCGGAAGCTCTTCTACAAAGACATCTTGATACTCACAAACGACTGGAATTTGAGAAATAGCATCCAACTCGCCCTTCATATTGAGAGAAAACAACCGAATGGTTTCATCACGAGCGGCATAGATGATAACATCCTCAGAAGAGTGTGTCAATTTAGTTTCCCTGTCAGCACAATCAAGTTGAGCCTGGTGCTTAGAAAGCCAGTCCATGCCGAGAATTAGATCAATATCCGAGTCACCAAGAACAATTGGTTTGGACAGAAATTTATAGTTTCCCATCTTGATGGAAACATCCGGAACCATGTAGCTTGCGTTCATGCATTAGCCCGGAGAGACAACTGCTAACGTTCTAGGCAATTCTTGGAAATGCAACTCATGCTTACATGCAAATGGTGTTGAGATGAAACTAAGCGATGCACCAGTGTCAAAAAGAACTTTTGCAGGAAAATCATTAACTGCGAGATTACCCATTATCACATCAGTAGATTCCTCCGCTTGAGCTGCGTTCATCATGTTGACCTTTGCAAACTTGGGATTATGCTTGACCACTGCATTGCTGGAAGATCTCACAGGAGGAGGAGGCGGAAGGCGCCTTTGGTTGAAACACTTGTTAGCATAGTGACCTTTCTGCTGACACTTGTTGCAAGTCACCTCTGAGAGTGGACGATGATAAGGAGCATTCGACTTTGGAGCTTGATT